>NC_047120.1:55879264-56182264 GCF_902500255.1 Thalassophryne amazonica | reverse complement strand
TTCCTCATTTTCCCTCCGACATTAAAGACTTCTAATGCATTTTCAGCCTGCATATTCACACAGCCTCTGCTTGCTGCCGTTATTTGAATTCTTTTGTAATGGCTATGCAAGACCCTGGCAGAGCAACAGGATTTCCTTGCAAACAGTGCAACGTGGTATGTTCCAGTTTGCCAAGTCTGATAGACCACATGGACATTCACATTCAGCAAGAGGAAGAACGCAAATTTAAGTGTGACGAATGTGGGCGTGGCTATCGACATGCTGGTAGCCTGGCTAATCACAAAAAGACCCATGATGTTGGTTTGTTTCAGTGTAACATATGTGGGAAAGAAAATTCTAACGCTTTGGCCCTGAAGAGTCATATCCGGAGCCACACATCACCGAAAAAATACTCGTGTGTGGAATGCGGGAAAGCTTTTCGCCTGGCGACACAGCTGGCTACACATGAGAGGGTTCATTTCGCCAGGCGAGCAAAGCAGGAGTCGTATCGGAAGGTAGATGTGGAGTTCGTTGCAAATGAAAGTGAAAGTGACCGCAATAATCATTTAGTTGAGCAGCCTGAGGATGGGATATCCTCTAAAAATAGCCCAGGTGTGGCTACACCGAATGCCTACAAAGCACAACATGAGACCTCTGAGGATGCATCTAATCGACCTTTCAGGTGTGATTTGTGCGACAAATCATATATTCATCATCGAAGCCTGGCCAATCATAAAAAGACTCACCAAGTAGGAACGTTTGAGTGCAGCGTTTGTCTGAAGGTCTTCAATAACTTGGCTGCTCTTTACAGCCACCAGAGATCACACAAGACAAAAAGTGTGACAGACCCTGCTGAGACTGGTCAGTTATCAACAGGACCAACACTGGACCAGTTTGCCCCTCCCAGCCGGGATGGCGCTGTAAATTTTTGCCATTTGTGTCAAGTACTATTCCCCAGTGATGGGGAGTTTCAGGAACACATTCACATGCACAACTCATCATCTGCATCATTCGGGCTTCACAAAGTCTTGTCGGACAACCAGAATCTGTCATACGATAACAACATTGCTTCACCTGGGACGAATCTTTATGCATCTCCTGTGAATAGTGTGTCTTCAGCGTTGTCAGTGAATAATCATGTTGGATTTGATGAGCAACAGGAGCAGATAATAAACGGCCACATGTACTCAGACTGTAATCAAACGCTATCTTGCAATAACACTCAGGGAGAGCTCAAACTTTTTGACACAAACATTGCCAGTCCACAAAATACTAACAGTGCAACTGCAATGGAAGAAACTTCAGCTGTAGATTCTGATGAGCGCCCCTTCAAGTGTCAGATCTGTGGTAAAACCTACCGGCATTCGGGGAGCCTCATCAACCACAAAAGGTCACATCAGGTCGGGATTTACCAGTGTTCCGTCTGCAGGAAGAGTTACCCTCACCTAGCTGCCCTTAAAAGTCATCTTCGCCTCCACAAAGGCCAGCGGTCTCTTAGCCGCGGCACAGCTGGAGACTGGCTCTCCCCAGAGCCTCTAACGCTGGAAAATCAGCAGCACTGCTTCTCCTCACAAGAAGAGAATGTCAGTCACCCTCCAATTGGCATCGATCAAGAAAATAGTGTTGGGCGCAGCAACGAAGCAATGTACCCAGAGCACTTTAGTCAGGACTTCTTGCAGGATACGACTGTGCATCTACCTCATAACGAACACATGATGCAGAGGCACATGTGTGCAGACTGTGGGGAGACTTTTGCAGACATCGCAGGGATTAAGTCTCACAGTTGCCCACTGCTGCAACATCAGCAAAACTCTATGAGCAGTCCCTATGACAGCATAAACCTCCAAGGTAGCAGTGGTTGCTGCCCTAATGGGAATCCCATGAGTGATGTGGGGTTCACTAGCCTGAATGGTCAAGACCAGAATTACTTTGAGCAGGATTTTCAAGGAAACATGAGTACAGCTGAGCTGAGCAGCAGCAGAGATGGTACTAATGCTGAGGAGGATGAGGATGATGGAGATCTTTACCAGTGTTCTATATGTGGAAACAGCTACACCAACATGAGGTCCCTCAGGAGCCATCTACGAGGGCACACACAGACACGTGATGCTCCCGTAAGTTCAGGCCCTTCTTCCTTATCCTCCCATGAAGACGTGAAAGATGATGACACCGGAGAGATGATGATCTGCAGTACTTGTGGGGAGAGTTTTGCCAGTAGGCAGGACCTAATTGCTCATCAGCTCCTGCACAACCAGGACCAGGTCAGTGATGTTAGCCGCCCACACATGAGCAACGGCGATGGGTATGAAGGCAAGGAGGAGCCGCAGAGTATCATCTGTGGCAGCTGCGGCATCTTTTGTACCAGCTACCATCATCTTGAGAATCACGGTTGTACAGCTGAGAGAGAAAATGAGCCATCACAGAGCAAAGAGGAATTGAAAGTAAATGATGTTACTCAACATGAAGAAGAAGAAGGGAGCAGTGGCGCTGAAGCTCGTCAGTTCAAGTGTGACCAGTGCGGGCGGTCTTACAGACACGCTGGCTCCCTACTCAACCACAAAAAGTCTCACAAAACAGGTGTCTTTAGATGCCTCGTATGCCAGAAACGCTTCTACAATCTGTTGGCACTTAAGAACCACCAGAGGTCGCACTTTGATATTAAGAGGCAAGTACCACGTTTTCATGGAAACTCCATGGAAAACATTATTCGACATTGTTGTAGTGCAGCACTTTAGTCATATTGCAGATTTTTTTTTTTGTTCACTCCTTTGCAATGTGTTTTGCTTTCTTCCTGATTAATGTTTCTGCTTTGCTGTCATAAAATCCACCACAATGATACAGACGCTCAATTGCTGCAAATCCTACACTTTCTGGATGAAACTGTCTCCACTTCACATGCTTTACATAGACTTTGAAAGATGGGGGGAAAAAATCAGTGTGGAAATCTGCATAATATAGAGGAATTATTTTTTATTCTGAAATTAATTAGTCAAATTTCAGTAACCACACACACAATTTAGTCAGTAAATAATTAGACAATGATTAGATATCGACTCTCTCTGCAACAATAATGGACATAAAATAAACTAGAGCACCGCACTTGTACAGCGCAACCCTGCCAACAGTAGTTTCCAAAATGCAAAATTTCACCTTGGAAAAAGTGGCTTTTCATAAGGTAAATTAGATGTGATCAAATGTCAGGAGGATGTATATTTAGTTCATGCACTTGAATCATAGTTTTTTTTTTTGTGTGTGTGTGTGTGTGTTTTTTTGTGGCTTTTTTGCTTTCTGAATTCTTTTTCAGATAATTTTCACAAAATATTGGGGCACTTTTGATTGAGATATAATGCAAAATTTACACCAAATGGGCTTTACAATATTAAATTCAAATGTCCACAAAATCCATAATCCGGATCAGATCCAGACAAACTTTGTCAGGTGACACTAAGTGCCAGTCTGCACCTCACTTTCAAATATGAGAGTGATTAGGGCATGTTTGATTAACGTAATGTAAAATATACATTAAATGGGGTTTTCAGTGTTAACTTTAAATGGCCATAAAATCTAATCTGGATCAGATCCAGATCAAACTTTGTCAGTAGGTAAAGGATACCACCCTACATAATGCTGTCAGATATGAAAGAAATTTTATATTTTTTGACGGAGTTGTGAATTTTTGAAAATTCATTCAGTGTTAAAGATAGGGATTTTTTTCTGACTTTGACCTTTGGCCTATGACCTGTAAAATGTAGACATGTTTCAAATGGGGTGGAATTATACATCGCTTATCATGATAATAGTATCTTGGGGACTCTATCGAAGCATATTGTTTTTGAAATAGTATCATGATGCCATGAAAAGTCACCTACTGGATAGAAGAATTAAAGGTCTCAGAAAATAAGGTTTATGGATGTGCTGAGGGAGGGCATGCAGGTGGTTGGTATGACAGAGGAAGATGCAGAGGACAGGGTGAGATCATGGATACAGTTGATCTGCTGTAGCACCTCCGAACAGGAGAATCCGAAAGAAGAATAATTGGCTATAATAAATGCATATACTGTTGGTTTCAGGCAGGTGGTTGATTTAGCCACTACAGAGCCTGTCATTTCAGTCTTGGGGTGGTTTTTCAGTACGCTTTGTCATTTTGCACAATGAAACGGCTATCTGTAAATTTTAAATCATTTGACTAGATGTTAGACAACGATATTTTCTGATACATACTTTGAAAACAAAAAAGTTCCTGTGGCAGTAATATGCAGGTTTTGACATGGTGTAGTGGCACAATGCTTTTTTTTTTAAGTTGTCCTAAAAGGGCTTCTTCTGCATCAGCAGGTTAAAAACAACAAGGTGAAGCAGAGTTCAAGTTCAACAGTTCTGTGAATATGCAGTTATGGGCCTTATCTTATTCTTGACGTAAGCCTCCACTTAAACCATGGTTGTATTGTTTTATTCCGTTGTGGGAGCCAAAATAATAAAATTGCCATCCTTGTCTAAGTGTATATACATGTAACTATGCAGATGTTTTATAAATGTAGGCAATATGATGTAGTAATCATCTATATCTGCAAAGGATGTCCTGTCTGTAATGAATGAGTCAACCCTAATGCAAAGCAGTGCACAAGTACTGAGGGTACACGTGGAAAGTTGATGAAATCTTGGAAGAATTTGTGTTTATTGCTGCTTTGATCAAACATGTACCCTGTATGTTGTCAACCGTGTCTCTTTGTTGGAGTGTTTATGCGTTGCTTTGTTTTGCAAACAGAGTTACTTCTGTTGTTTGTCTCCACCAGGCATACTTGCCATGAGTGTGGGAAAGCCTTCAAAATTCAAAAGCAGCTGTCGATCCACCTGAGAAGGCACAAGGAAAACCAGGCCAAAATCCAGGAACTCAATAACCAGATCCAGGCCCTCATGCAGATGAATGGAACCAGCTTAGATGGAAAACTGCAGTCCTCAATTATAAACAGCAAACGGGCCTCCAGTTCTGTTCGACAATGCAAGCGAGTTCCTGAAGGGAAGACAGATCCAACGAAGTCTGAGACAACAGTCAAAGCAGAGGACGCAGGTGACCACCGCCCTTTTGCCTGTGACCAATGTGGGCGCACATATCGGCACGCAGGAAGTCTGGTCAACCACAGAAATTCCCATAAAACCGGTGATTACTGCTGTTCTGTATGTAACAACACTTATTCTAATCAACTCGCCATGAAGAACCATTTGCGAACCCACACGGCATATAAAAAGCACTGCTGCCAAAAGTGTGGCAAAGGCTTCAGAGGAAAGAAGCAGCTGTTAGCTCATAGCTGCCTAGACCCCAGAAAGGACGGCACCGGAGGCAGGAGGAGTCTGCGATCTAGATCTTTTAAGTGCAAAAAGTGCCACCAAACTTTTCTGTCTGTTGACCAACTGGGCACCCACGCGTGTGACACACATTCGCACAGCGACCACACACAAGCAAATACATCGCCGAATGAAGATGAACGGCCTTTCACATGTAACATATGTAATCGTAGCTACCGCCACGCTGGCAGCCTCCTGAATCACAAAAACACACATAAGACAGGACACTTCAGTTGCACCTTCTGCTCCAAGCCCTTTACAAACCCCATGGCTTTACGCAATCACACACGTATCCACACGCAGAAGAAAAAGTACGTGTGTCTCACATGCGGCAAGGCCTTCCGCCTGGCCAGCATCCTGCACAACCACCAGAAGATCCACAACCGTGTGGCAAGCCACTTCAGCTGCCCTGCATGTGGGAAGAGCTTCCAGGGCCGGTCCGGCCTGAAGAGGCATCGCTGCCACAGGGGGCGAAATGATGCAGCAAAGTCGGATGTCCACCGATCAGAGAGGGGAGACAGGTGCTTCATGTGAGTTACTGTCCCATTGTAAACTTCACATATGACTGTTATGGTTTAAATTTGATATTTACCTCTTGTCACTGTCTTTAGGCTCGTCTGTCTAAAAAAAAACTTAGCTGGATTAATTGAAAACTAAGGAGCTGATTTTCATGAAAATTGGTAACAAGCACCCGCCATGTAGTAGAAAGTGCTCGACTTTTGGAGTTTGTTTTGCAAACCAGCCCCTCCCTCCACACAGTGGCGGTGCCAGGAAATTTTTGTTGGGTAGCTGGGGGGGGCTGGGGTAAAAGTTGGAGGGGCTCCACAAAATGTTGTCGAAATGAATAATATATAGTAAATTGCTTTATAAATGCCAAGGTATATGTTTTAGTCACCCGTGCTCCTCTAAAATGTGGTATCAATGCACACACACATCACTTAGAATGATTGCCGAACAATGATATAGAGCTTCTGTATATTCTGTGTTAGTGCACGGCTGCGGCCGACGTGCTTGACGAATTCCTGCACAAAAAATAGTTCCCAGATAATTGTGATGTATTCCAGTGAGATAATAAGTATATCTCATTCTAAAATTTACCAGTAATAGAATTATAAAGATAAGTGACGTTTTAAGAGTGGCCGTAATAAATATTTAGGAAACTTAAATTTTTGGAGTATGGAGTTAAATTTGTCTCATTAATACTTGCAAATGCACAGAAGGTGATTTACAAATATCCTGATTTGTACACGTGCTTTGTGATCCACAAACACAAATTTCTGATTTGTAACTTGTGTGTGGGTTTTTACAAATAAATGTTTATTTGAAAAACTGAAAATTCTGTTTGTGAAGGGTGATTCAGCATTGGTGGATCACTGAACACACACATTCAACACTTTGCTTAGTTACGCAATATTGAGGCATTCTCAGTGCAAAACTACAGTTGAGATCCACAAATATGTCAGTCGCTATTCACATTATTGGCAGAATTATTGGGGGGACTTAAGCCTGAATCTTTTAAGATTGAGAGCTAGGCCAAAGTTTTAATTAAAAATAATAATAAGAAATGTTTAGAAACCAAATTTCATAGATGTTGGTGAAAAAAGTGAGCTTACCCTGAAATATTCCTATGTTTTGGAAAAGCCTAGGCATGTACTCTCTAAAATGCAATACGGGAGTATGTAGATAAATGTGTTCAGCTACTCCAGTTTAACAGAACGTTAAAAATAATAAATACTGTCATGTTACAACTCAACAAATTCAAAGTGCAAAAGTCAGTACAAACACTTTTGCATCTTTGGTTGGCATTGTTGGCATATGCCACCTGCTGGATGCTTAGTGGATGTTGGATTGATAATGGATTACAAGCAGGTGTGGTTGTCAGTAAGATACACAGACCATTCCCAAATAGTAATGTTCAGTCATAAACAAACAGTTACTTTGTGTGTGTTTCACAGTGGTTACACACTCCAATAACAGTCATACCGACACACATCCCTGTAGAAAGGATCTTGTATGAATTTAACCAGGAAAGAAGAGGAGAAAAGTACACAGTAAATGGGGTCTGTGAGAGAGAGAGTTTCCACACAGAAACTTTCTGAGTAACAGTGGGTACATTCTAAAACTCAACTGACACAGTCAGAAGTCCACACAACCCTGCATTGCCAGGCCTCGGCCCGGTGGCCACCAAGACCATAGCTACTTGTTTAAGTTTCTGTCACATTGTCAGAAAAATCTGAACTGACTAAAGGGGTGGAGCCAGGAAATTTGTTGTAATTTCTTTCATTTTTGTTGAGTCTTGTTGGAGTGAGTGCCTTCTATTTGGCACAGACCAGATGTTTTGACATCATGAGTTACGAGGTCTGTTAGAAAACTATCCCACCTTTTTATTTTTTGCAAAAACCATATGGATTTGAATCACATGTGATTGCATCAGCCAAGCTTGAACCTTCTTGCGCATGCGTGAGTTTTTTCACGCCTGTCGGTTGCGTCATTCACCTGTGAGCAGGCTTTGTGTGAGCAGTGGTCCACCCCTCTTGTCGGATTTTTATTGCGAATAAATGTCTGAATGATTTGGAGCTTTGCTGCATCAAATTTTTCCAGAAACTGTGAGAGACCTCCAGGTGGACACCATTCGGAAAATTCAGATGGCTTTCAGGGATGATTTTATGGGGATTACACAGATTAAGGAGTGCTCCAGCCAGTTTAAAGACCGCCTACAGCGTCTGAGAGCGCAGCGCGCTCCCAGCGCCGATCGACATGCTCAGACCCCGCTGAAACAACCAGATCATTTCCAATGTGAAGGCTTTGTTGATCCGAGACGTCGTCTGACTTCCACAAAAAAGGCAGAAGACGTGGACATCAGCACTTTTTCGGCACATTCCACTGTTACAGTTTTATTCTTCTCTACAAGAGATTCAAGAAAGAAGTCAGACTACCAGAGCAAGAATTTTAGCTGAGGAAGCTTCTGCGATTTGAAGCGATACGTCCTCGCGTCAAGCAACCCAGTCCAGTCGAAGATTCAAGCTTCTCTACTGTTACAGGAGTTTTTTTCATGGAAAGAGAAGCGGAGGAATGCGCCACGGAGCCGCTCATGGCGCGGGACAAAAGCACCTCCGTGTTGGTCTCACAGGACGGCTTTGAGATGGCTTTCGGTGGCTTTTCAGTCGTGTGACTATCCGAGAAATTGTGCATGAGCTGGACATGCCAGAGCATGTCCTGTGAGGCTTCATCACGGCGTTGCTTTGCGCCATGCGGCTCCACCGTGACGCGCGGAATTCCTCCGCACGTCTGTCTCAATGTGTTGAAAAGGTGCAGATGTCCACGTCTTCCACAATTCCTGTGGAAGTCAGACGACGTCCCGGATCAACACAGCGTCCAGTGTGGAAATGAATGGCACATTTCACTGTTACAGGAGTTTTTGTCATGGAAAGAGGAGCGGAGGAATTCCGCGCATCGCGGTGGAGCCGCATGGCGCAAAGCAACGCTGTGATGAAGCCTCACAGGACATGTTCTGGCATGTCCAGCTCATGCACAATTTCTCGGATATTCACACGACTGAAAAGCCACTGAAAGCCATCTCAAAGCCGTCCTGTGAGACCAACACGGAGGTGCTTTTGTCCCGCGCCATGAGCGGCTCCGTGGCGCATCCCTCCGCTTCTCTTTCCATGAAAAAAACTCCTGTAACAGTGGAATGTGCCGAAAAAGTCTTGATGTCCACGTCTTCTGCCATTTTTGTGTATGTCAGACGACGTCCCAGATCAACAAAGCCTTCACGTTGGAAATGATCTGGTTGTTTCAGCGCGGTTTCAGCCTGTCGATTGGCGCTCGGAGTGCGCCGCGCTCTCAGACGCTGTGGGCGGTCTTTAAACCGGCTGGAGCACTCCTTAATCTGTGTAATCCCCATAAAATCGTCCCTGAAAGCCATCTGAATTTTACGAATGGTGTCCACCTGGAGGTCTCTCACAGTTTCTGGAAAAATTTGATGCAGCAAAGCTCAAAATCGTTCAGACATTTATTCGCAATAAAAATCCGACGAGAGGGGTGGACCACTGCTCACACAAAGCCTGCTCACAGGCGAATGACGCAACCAACAGGCGTGAAAAAACTCACACATGCGCACGAAGGTTCAAGCTTGGCTGATGCAATCACATGTGATTCAAATCCATATGGTTTTTGCAAAAAATAAAAAGGTCGGATACTTTTCTAACAGACCTCGTATTTGTAGAATTAGAAATGTTTCCTGTAATTTGCAGCCTCATCATTTTTTTCTTTTGGTGGGCGTTGGTATAAATATTAGTCACTGACTCTGACTCCTGCTGCAGGTGTGATCTGTGTGGGCGCTCCTACCGTCACGCCGGCTCCCTCCTCAACCATAAACAGACCCACTCCGAAAACCTCCACCACTGTACGTTGTGTCTCCAGACATTTCCTGATCTTCTCACGCTGCAGATACACTCCCAAATGAGGCGCCACTGCTGTCCCGAGTGCGGCAAGACCTTCTGCCTGATCGCACACCTGCAGAGCCACATGGAGGTGCACTCAAAGGACCACCGGGCTGTGGTCTGCAGCCTCTGCCAGCAGAGCTTCCCCAACACGGCCAGCTACCGTCAGCACCACGATACGCACCACAGCTCTGACGCCGACTGTCAGCAAGGTGGGAATAGGCATATAAATAACGCCTGCTGGGACACGGGAATCAGTCAGACCTTGGAGATGGATGGAATGAGTAAACCAATCCCACCTCCTTTGTCCCACCTTCCAAGCGCCATCACGAACTCACAGAAGAACGAGGACTCTGCCGGCACAGACGAGAAGAGCCACGTGTGCGAGCACTGCGGCCGCACTTACCGGCACGCCGGCTCCCTGCTCAACCACAAGAACAGCCACAAGATGGGCTCCTTCTTCTGCTCCGTGTGCCAGAAAGAATTCACCAACCTGATGGCTCTCAAGAACCACCGGCGCATCCACACAGAGCCTAAACGTTACCAGTGCCAGGAGTGCGGAAAGGCATTCCGCGTTTCCACTCAGCTCATATGCCACCGACGAATCCACACCAAAGAGAAGCCGTTTTCCTGCCTGCTGTGTGACAAGAGCTTTTCCAGCAAGTCTAACCTGCGGCACCATCAAAGGATGCACCAGAACACACAGTCATACGGCTCCTCTTTTAGCATGGACGCTAATAGTTTTATGGACTTGGACATGGGCTCGTTCCTTTGAGGATTTTACTGACCTTTTTTTTTTTTTTTTTTTTTTTTGTACAACTGTACTGTATTCGTCTTTGCCGACAGAAGCTCTTGAAAACCTGCACATCTGACTGCTGACTTCCAGTCTTACCTCTACAACAGATGGCGGCGTCTTTGAAAGTTCTCCAGAAGGTTTATTGGTCAGAATGGCGAATGTTTGTCACGGAGTACACAATTCAGGATGACTGTTCAAAACGTGAAAGAGCTCAGTCGCCGCTAATTCCTCAACGACCATTCAACCAACCAAAGTGACCAGAGAACTGCAGCCCAGAACCTTCTCGTTTCTTTGGTTCTCCAGTGATATCTTCTGTCCATTGAGTCAGGTGCCTCTGTACGCTCATCACACAGCCTGTATTCAACTTCACATGCGGTTACAGGAACCGGTGAAGCTTCACGTCATATTCAGATACCTCTGTTTGTACCCAGAATTTAGCAGCAGGATCATTTATCAACTGAATAGTTGTAACCTTAATGCTCAAGTTCTTCACACTGTATGTTGAAGTGGGTGCATTTAATAGAAGAATCCACTTTATTTCATGTGCATATCTTTCATAGAGAACATTTTTTTCTGAATGTTGCAAAAAAAAAAAAAAAACTGATTTCTAAAAAGTTATGTAGCCTGTAAAGACATTCATCAGTCGATTTGTGAATCTACAGTTGCCACCCTCAGAAAGGAATGTACCAGATGTGTTTCAAATAGAACTGTAGATAATCAGTTTGTCAGTAGGGTTTGTAATTTTTGCTCATTTGATGGTTATGAATTATTGACCTGCAGCTCCTCACACGGCGCATGCTGTTGAATTGTAATCCACCTCCAACCGTCGAGAGTGCCAGTGCCTAAAATGTAAGTTGATTGTAGCAATTAACTTTTAATATAAATGAAACTACTCACACTGTTATACCATATATATATATATATATATATATATATATATATATATATATATATATACACAAGGTCTGTGAGAAAAGTATCCGACATTTTAATTTTTTTCAAAAACTATATGGATTTGAATCATGTGCGCTTGCATCAGACAAGCTTGAACCTTCGTGCGCATGTGAGTTTTTTCATGCCTGTCGGTTGGAGATTTTGTAATGAAAGACGTGCGGACGGATTCGCGCGTTGCGACACAGCCGCTCATGGCGCGGGACAAACAACACCTCCATGTTGGAAGTCTCACAGGACAAGTTGGAACATGTCCAGCTGTTAAGCAATTTCTCGGATACTCACTCGACTGAAAAGCCACCGAAAGCCGTCTGAATCTTACGAATGGTTTCCAACACGGAGGTGTTGTTTGTCCCGCGCCATGAGCGGCTGCGTCGCGACGCGCGAATCCATCCGCACGTCTTTAATTACAAAATCTGCTTTAACAGTGGAATGTGCCGATAAAGTGCTGATCCCGACCTCTTCTGAAACTTCTCTGCTAGTCACACGACGACCTGCATCAACAGAGCCTTAAATTTGGAAGTGATCTGCTCGTTCCAGCCTGTCGATGGCCGCTCGGGGCGCGGTGCGCCCTCCGCCGCCGTGGGCCATTTTTAATGGTCCTTAATCTGTGTAATACCGATAGAATCTTCACCGAAATCCATCTGAATCTTTCGAATGGTTTCCAACTGGCTGTCTCTAACAGTTTCGGAAAAACATTTCATGGAGCAAAGCGGCAGCCTCTCTGCCATTTCCCTGACAATAAAAATCCGACGAGGGGGATGGACCAGTGCTCACTCAAAGCCTGCCCACAGGCGAATGACGCAACCGACAGGCGTGAAAAAACTCACGCATGCGCACGAAGGTTCAAGCTTGTCTGATGCAAGCGCACATGATTCAAATCCATATAGTTTTTGAAAAAAATACAAAGGTCGGATACTTTTCTCACAGACCTCGTGTATATATATATATATATATATATATATATATATATATATATATACATATTTATGCTCAGCTGCAACAAGTTAAAAGCTCTTCAAAAGCAGATGATGGCAAATGTTTGAACAATGAAGTGAAAGCGTCTTGTTCTATTTCATTCCTCCTGTCCGCCAGAGGGCGGTGTTTTAGCACCTGGATAACTACATGTGTGCAGCACAGAGGTCGAGAATATATACCAACAAAGTCACACCATTGAATGTGACCTAGGTGACGTCACTGGTTGTCTTTATATACCAGACGCACCCAGCGCTCGCTTCTTTTCTACATTCTCGCATTCTTAGAGGTTGAGAACGCATTTAGCTGCGATTGCTGCTCTTGCTTGTAGCCTCGCAACCCACCTTCGGTTGGAGCTACGTGCACTGCACACGTCCTCCAGAGGCTGCGAGACACGGCTTCACCATTTTTTGTATTCTTTGACGCCTGTCGTGAGTACACCTTCCTAAACGCCGGGTGCGCGCCTTGCCGCTGCCCTGCTGGATATTTTCCTCTGTGCACATTAGCTGTGTTGTTTCGATGAAAGCTGTCTATTTGTTTAGTTGTGTCGCTAACCCCGTTAACTACGTGGTAGTGTGTGTATCAGAACCAGTATAGTGTACTGTGTTGGGCTTGCCGTGAGTGTTTTCCACTCCTTGAAGTACTTTGTCTGCATTGCCGCCATTTGCTAAGTTTAACAGCTCCGCTAGCAGCTAGTGTTGTCGTCGTTGCTCTAAGTGACTTAGCACTTGGGCTGTGAGTTTTTCGGCTGTGTGCATCATGTTATTACTGTGGCTGTGAGTGTTTCACGCTCCGGGCCTTGTATTAGCTTTTACACTGTGAGTGTTTCAAGCTCCGTGCCGAGTCTGCGGCTGTGAGTGCTTCACGCTCCGTGCCTCGTGTCGAGCCGATGGCTGTGAGTGCTTCACGCTCCGTGCCTCGTGTTACTATTTACACTGCGTGTGATTCACGCTTTGTCTTTCCATTTGTAACCATCAGGGCTTGCGTTAGCCATCTGCACGCAGTCCACAATGTTGACAGGGCCTTTGTTGCATGGCTGTAGTACCTGTTTGGCTCCCTTGAGCCCAGATGATGGACATATGTTTTGCCCCTCCTGTCTTGGGATCGGACACCTGAGGGAAGCCCTGACTGGCGATGCCTGCCTTAATTGTGCCAGCATGCCACTGGCAGAGAGATCTGCTAGACTTGCGGCATTGGAAAGTGGAATATCTAGTGCGACTTTGGCCTCCAGCCCCAGGAAGGACCCAAAGCGCTGTAAATGCCTACATGCAGGAGCCCCTTCTGCTAAGAAGGTTACTCATGACCATGCTTTGCCTGAAAAGGTCAAAACATTGACTTCTGAGTTTGCTCAGATTAAGTCCTTGCTTCTGAATCTACAGCCTAAGGATGCAGTGACGGTTCCTGCTGTCCCTAATGAGGCTGATCAGACCAATGTAGTTACTCAGCAGGAGGATGATGTCGTGTCTATTGCTGCAACTGATTCCTTGTACATGACAAGTGATATAAACTGTGTGGAGGATGAGGATGAGAGGAGTCTTTCTCCAAGCCATTCATTAGTGGGCTCTCATACCTCCGAGGCAGAGTCCATGCCGCAAACCGGACCTGGACTATCCTTTGTCAAGCAAGCTGTTCAGTTGGCTTTATCCAGGCTTGGGGTCGACAATCCCCCTGCAGAAACCACCGCTTCAAGTGCCTTTTTCAAAGTCACTCAGAAGCCTGAGTTCAACGTTCCAGTTTCACAACCATATATCGAGGAGCTCCACCGATGTTGGGCAGACCCCAAATCATTGACCCATCTATCACAGGACTGCAGAGCCCTTAGCTCTATGTGTGATTCAGCGCAGTATGGTCTGAACCGTATGCCCGCCGTTGACAGCATTATTGCGAACCTGGTTGTGGCTCCAGCTGATGCTGCTCGGCCGGATGCCCGCTGCCCACGCCCTCAGTGTAGGGTCACTGATGACCTCCTCACCAAAAGCTATGACATAGCTGCTCGCATCGGTCGCCTAGGCAACTCACTGTCCCATTTAGCCCTTGCCCTCTCAAAGTCTTTGAGGGAGGCAGAGGTTGATGATGCTACGCAAAGTCTTAGTGATGCCTCACTCCAAACCTTTGCTTATATGTCCAGAGAGCTTGGCAGACTAATGTCAACCCTTACCATCACTAGACGTCAGGTGTGGCTTGCGCAGTCCCCCCTTTCCGAATCCTGCAGAGGCACACTCCGTTCGCTGCCGGTTCTTCCAAGCCAAGTATTTGGACCTGCAGCCCAACAAACTTTAGAGCGTGCTGTTGAGGCTAGTAAATCTCGGCAACAGTTTGTTGACCTACACCGGTCTTCCAGACATCAGCCAGTCAGACGTGCTACAGCTTTTCACTCTACATCCAGGCTTCCGCCAACTCCCAGAGCTGCACGTCCTTTTGCAGTTGAGGGCCAGCTCTCCCAGCAGCCTGCCTTTCGTGAGCCTACGGGCAGACCCCCAAGAACTGAACGGTTTCGCAGAGCTTCCAGTAATTGCGCCCAGAGGTCCTCAGGGATGCGAGGCAGAGGTGGTCGGGTCTGACTGCCAATGTTTGGCCCCCAGCCGTTTTTCACGAAATCAACTCAGCCACTGGGAGGCCCAAGTTCAAGACCCATGGGTCATTTCAACCTTGTTCGAAGGTTACAGAATTCAGTTTGGATGTCGTCCTCCAAAGTTCAATGGGGTGAGGATGACTGTTGTTTCCAACTCGGTGCAGTCTGCTGCCCTACAACGAGAGATTTTGGAACTCCTGGAGAAGGGGGCCATAGAGCCAGTTCACAGATCAGACCAGCTCAGCGGGTTCTATTCAGTTTACTTCCTTGTTCCAAAGAAGGATGGCGGCTTTCGTCCTATCCTCGATCTCCGACGTCTGAATCGTTATATCAAAGTGCTGCAGTTTCACATGCTCCACACAGTAGACGTCCTTCAAACTATCACACCAGGAGACTGGTTCACAAGTGTCGACTTAAAAGACGCCTATTTCCATGTGCCAGTGTCGCCTCATCACAGGCAGTTTCTCCGCTTTGCTTTCGAAGGTCAGGCATACCAGTTCAGGGTGCTTCCTTTCGGCCTCTCTCTTGCCCCTCGTACATTTACCAGATGTATGGCTGCAGCACTAGCCCCACTGCAAGCTCTTGGATTAAGAATCCTACCCTACTTAGACGATTGGCTTGTCTGCGCTCCGACTCAGGAGCAGGCGCACAACGACACAGCTCTTCTACTGAACCATGTCTCTCATTTAGGACTCACAGTGAACTTTGCAAAGAGTTCGCTTGTTCCCAGTCAACAAACGACCTTCATCGGCATTGCCATCAACTCCCTGACTATGACTGCATCGCCATCCCCGCAGAGAGTGGACGATGTAATTCGTCTCGTCTCACACATTCAACGGGCTGTGACGCTGCCTTTTGGTTTGCTGCTCCGGTTGATGGGCAAATTGACTGCAATGTCGCTAGTGGTACCTTTGGGACTTCTGTTCTTATGTCCCTTACAGATTTGGATCAACAACCTAGGCCTCAACTCGAAGTTGCATCAGCACAGGCTTGTACGACTCTCCAACCAGTGCCTTCTGCACCTCAAACCCTGGGGGAACGTGGACTTCATCTGCAAGGGTGTCCCTCTAGGCTCTGTTCCTTCTCGCCGAGAGGTGGTTGTTACAGATGCATCACTCAAAGGTTGGGGGGCCGTGTGGAATCACAGGATGGTGAGGGGTGTCTGGAGTCCCCAGGAGAGACTCCAACACATAAACGTGCTGGAGCTTCGCGCTGTGCGACTGGCTCTCAAGCATTTCCTCCCAGCCCTGAGAGGAAGACATGTTCTTGTCCGGTCGGACAACACGTCAACAGTCTATCACATAAACCATCAGGGGGGCACCAGGTCCAATCACTCATTGGCAGAAACTCGGAAGCTTCTCTTATGGGTGTTGCCTCGCCTTCAGAGTGTCAGAGCAGTTCATCTGCCCGGTGTACAGAACAGCGCAGCAGATTTACTCTCCAGACAGAAACCACCACCGGGAGAGTGGAGACTGAACCCGATTGTGGTCCAAATGATCTGGCAGAAATATGGTGCAGCGGAAGTGGACCTTTTCGCTTCAAGCACCTCGACACATTGCCCATGATGGTACTCCCTCTTGGAACCAGACAGCCCGCTGGGGCAGGATGCATTGGCTCACCCGTGGCCGGATTGCCTCCTTTATGCCTTCCCTCCTCTCCCGCTGCTGATGTTGACACTGCACAGGATAGATCAGAGCAGCCACAGGGTGCTGCTGGTTGCTCCATTCTGGACTGGGAGGATTTGGTTTCCCATGATTTACAAACTCCTTGAGGGAGAACCTTGGGCTCTCCCGGAGAGGAAGGATTTGTTGTCACAGCTACAGGGGAGGATTTGGCACCCTCACCCAGAACGCCTTCAACTGTATGTGTGGCCATTGAGGGGCCAGACTCCTTGTTAAGTTCTTGTGACCAGGCTGTTGTTCAGACTATCCTTAATTCACATGCTGCTTCTACCAGGGCTTTGTATGACAACAGATGGAAGCTGTTTGCACGGTGGTGTGAGAAACAAAAGTTAGACCCGGAGCATTGCCCTGTGCCTATTCTTCTCAAATATTTACAAGAACTGCTGGAGAAAGGACTTTCTGTCGCTACCTTGAAGGTTTATGTTGCTGCAATCTCTGCCCGGCACGTCTACGTTGATGGCCGGTCAGTGGGTTCACACCTCTTAGTGTGTCGTTTTTTGAAAGGTGCTCTACATTTGCGGCCTCCAAGGCTTGCACGCGTACCTTCATGGGACCTTCCTCTAGTCCTGGAAGGTTTAACCTTATCCCCTTTCGAACCAGTTGAAAGTGCTGATCTTAAATGGGTGTCAGTGAAGACTGCCTTTCTACTTGCACTGTCTTCGGCTAAGCGGGTGGGAGAGCTCCATGCCCTATCAGTCGCTGGGGACTGTTTACGATGGAATTCTGACGGATCTGGGGTTACGCTGTGGCCTAATCCGTCCTTTTTACCCAAGAGAATTTCAGCTTTTCATGTTAACCAGCCAGTTTCCTTGGCTGTGTATGTCCCGCATTCTGATCCAGGATTATCTGTTTCAGGTTCCCTGTGTCCTGTCCGAATGTTGAAGCAGTACATTAGTGCGACTGCCGGGATCCGGAAAACGGATGCCCTGTTTGTGTGTTACGGTGATCACAATAGAGGCTGTGCTGTCTCAAAGCAGCGACTCTCGCATTGGGTCGTGGATGCCATTTTACAATTATATAGGTCCAGAGGTCTTCAGCCTCCTAAGGTTACGTGCCATTCCACCAGAGGGGTGTCCACCTCCTGGGCTGCACTGACAGGTGTCCCTTTGAGTGATATTTGTGCTGCTGCTACGTGGGCTTCGTCCTGTACCTTCGCCCGCTATTACAGACTGAATGTGGCCGCTCCTCCTGCGGTGACTTCGGCGGTGTTGTCTGCCTCCACTCCCCACTGCTGATGCAAGGTGAGTGTGACTCTTCGTGACCTTGTTGGTATTAAGTCATCCAGGTGCTAAAGCACCGCCCTCTGGCGGTCAGGAGGAATGAAATAGAACGAGAGTTACGAATGTAACTACGGTTCTATGAATTCCGGATGACCGCCAGAGTTGCTTGTCACTCAGAGTCTTGCGAGTTCATTCCGAAAAGAAGCGAGTGCTGGGTGCGTCTGGTATATAAAGACAACCAGTGACGTCACCCAGGTCACATTCAATGGTGTGACTTTGTTGGTATATATTCTCGACCTCTGTGCTGCGCACATGTAGTTATCCAGGTGCTAAAGCACCGCCCTCTGGCAGTCATCCGGAATTCATAGAACCGTAGTTACATTCGTAACTCTCGTTTTGTTTTTTTACCCCTCACATGCTGTAAACAAGTTAAAAAGATGTACAAAAGACTTTTTACACTGGAACAGATGGATTATGTGGCCAACAAAAAGCTCAATTCTGCAAAGCAATTATGGACATCAGAGAGTCTTTACAAGGAACAAATAGTTTTGTCTTTACCACTTATGTAACAAATGTGCAATTATTGATTATAAGTTGTTTGCCAGGTTGTCTGTTCTGCTGTTTTTTTTTTGTTGTTGTTTGTTTGTGTTTGTTTTTTTCACCATTTTTTTTGACAATTCAGAAATCAAGCAGCAGTAAGTGGGTTTTACTTTTGCAGCAGTTAGTTTTCTTTCTGCCTTAAATGCTATATTTTATACATGTGTACGGTGGCCAAGAAAGGCCAACATGCTTCTTAATTGAGACAACAGTAGCAAATGCAGAAAATGCTTGAGAATTCAACAAAATAAGCTGCATCAAAAACGCAAACTAATATAACATACAGCACGGGACAGTTTAACACAAAAAACAAAACAGACACTCTACAAATAGCCACAACACAACAGAAGTACTAACAACACACAAAGTTTTGTGCTTGCCTGGAGGGCTTTTACTAATCGACGGTTCATTGTGTCACAGCGCTCTATTCTCCTCGTTGCTGCCCAGCTGAAAAAAGTTTATTTACTTTATTGATGGTTTTACTCTTAAGGTAAGTGATGTTTTCACATTTTATTTTATTTGCAATGCATTTAGAAGTGGAAGCCACAAAATATCCACCAGGCAGAAACATCTTTTTGTATCGCTAGTACTTCTGTTGGGTTGTGAAGCTTTGCAGTACATCTGTATTTTAGCATATTGGTTGAATTAAATTTGCATGTGCTGTAGGTTGTGTTTCTGTTCTGTGTTGGCAAGTGTTTCGCAATTTGCAAGATGATTTTTGAAGCAACTCCCTCTTGTTGCAGTTTTTCCTCGGTTTGCTGTTTTTAGAGTAATTCGCAGATATGTACTTGGTACACGTGTTCCAACTGCGCCAAGTTTAGACGTAGAATGGTGCAGCTAACCTTTTGAGATGGTCATCAGTTTGGAAGTTGATGTCACCTCCAGCTCAAAGCGAGTGTTTCATTCAGCCCAGCTGTAATATTGAAGCAATATGCAGAAAGCGTTTCAGTGCATTAGTTCTTATCGTTTGTTCTGTCTTTACAATTTTCCGTCTGAAACTTTGTCAGTGTTTACAAGTATTCTGTGCATTTAAGATTTCAAACATAATTTTCATAAGTCACAATATCTTATATGCATGTACAACAAAATGTACCATATCAGTCTTATTTCACGTGGCACTTAAATGTGTTTTGTCAAGGAAAAAAAAAAAATCACATTCACAACCTGTTATTTGTGGTAACCTCAGCGCTCTGGGAATATTGGTTGGGTCGATGTACATTTTTGCAGAAACCTGCTAGATTAGGTATTGTGTAATTTTAAAAAAGCATATTAACATTCTGATGTATTAAACCTTTAGTCTGCTCAGTATTTAATGCATATTTATATAACTATTTTGTCACTGAAGCTTAGATTTTTACTTGTTAGATCTTAGTTTAGAATATAAGCATAAATTAAAAATGTAAAGTTGAAAAAAGTGTGTTTGTGTTTTGTATGTATTGTTCCTAGTTGCAGAATGTGACCTTAAGAAGCTACAAACTAACAAAACGGTTGCAGCGGAGAATTGTGCAGCATACAGTTAAAAATAACTGGCATTCTTTTTAAAGAAAGTTTCATTTTATTGTGAAAATACATTTGTAACACAAAGCAGATTATAGTACATAGCATTCGGTAAAGGAAGCCAGTGCACGTACAGTATTTACAGTTTTTTTTTTTTTTTTTTTTTTTTTAACTAAGCAGGTAAATATGCAGAAATATTAGTTATTGCTCAGTAACAGTTTGCTGGCCTTCTCGGAAGCTTTGACAGAAACCTTCACTGGAGTCCCTTTGATATTGTGCTTGCATGTTGCAGTTGATGCAACAGATCTAATAAATAATAGATATATATTTTTTGGGGGGGCACTTTTGCTGCAAGCGACAAGCAGACAGACAATATAATCTGAGCTAGAAATGTGCCTCGCAACCTTGACTCGTGACCTCCAAAGTATACACGTGCAAAGTTTGGTGCTGAAACGTTCCAACAGTTTTCACAAGCACAGATGGACAAATCAGGCCGGTGGAAGGTCCCAAAAGAAGATCCCACTTCATCACTTTGCTTGTTAAAAACGTGCCACATGAAACATTTCAGCACTTGCCTTTGGAAATTTATTCATAAATGCATACTTCATGTGACTAATTTTGGCCAGTAAAAAAAAAAAGGAACACAGGTTAGTTTGGATTTAACATAGGGGTCATAGCCAGGATTGTCTCAGGGGTATTAAAAGTATTCTAACAGTATTGTAACATACTTTACAATAATAATGTTAGTTTTAATCATAGAAATGTCATGGCTTATTTTAATTTAAAAAGTTTTTGTTCTATTCAAATGTCAAAAGGTTTTGGTTGAATTAATGCTGCCAATTTGTTGGAAGGAGCAAAACAGATATACTGTGTGACGCAGCCTAAAATAAAAACCTTTGCCAGTGTCCATACGTTTATAGATCTAAATGAATTTGAAAACAAGGTAAGTTTCAGTTTGTATCTGTATACTTTCTGTTTTTACTACAACTCCAATCGTTTCCACAGTTTGAGGCAGGTATGTTGAATGTGGGCAGTTGTGGAGGATGTGCTAAAAAAAAAATGCAGGACACACAATATCTTGCATACCTTCAGACACTTGAAATATTTGGTCATGTTCAACCATTGTTACATTGTAGACCAAAGCCTATTCAACTGCAGTTCAAATATAAAGTCACACCCACAGCATCATTTTGACAATGAAAATTAAAAGGGAACTTCAGGGGGGTGACCACATCAGTGAATTTTAGTAGTTCCTATTTAGGATGCCAAAGGGCTGGCACCTATTGTTGGGTACTAAACACATTGGTGGTGTCAGGATGTCAGAGCATCATTATGATGCTGCAAGACAGGACAACATATCACCAGAAACTTGCTATTGTAATCTAGACCTGTACCGACATTTGGACATTATTTCTATTCTATCTATGCCCATTTCTACCTCTGACACTGCAATGTAGTTAAATAGTAGTTTACATACGTCAAAATGCCAATGCTCTGTTAACGCCCATCTGTCTGTGGGGAACCGCCATAGGTTACCACATGTGCCACATCATCTGTGACGTTAATGTAGATAGCCCTGTTAGCCAACAGTTTACCCAGACTCCCCGAGATAGATGATTGACTAAAAGCAAATACTTTGTGTGCAGCTCCGTTTTGGCAAACCCAAGCATAAATAGCGTCAATGTGACATCAGAAGTTACCTTGATGCTGCTAACCTTTGAAGTACTGGAAGAGTCCAAAATGGTGGTGGTTAGCTTGCTCTGTCACATAATACACCAATTTGCAAAACTCAACCTACCAACATATGAACATGTATAATAATTTACAATTATTGTTTACAGTCAGGTGTAAGACTGGGTCAAACAGATATCTCTTTTAAGTAACTATTACTTGGTTAGGGACTGAGGGATGCTAGCTAACTAGACTATCCCAGTGAATATGGCTTGCAAAGCCAGTTAGCTTGGCTAGTTAGCATGTAGCTGGCACAAAATATGTGCTGTTGCAGTTGTTTGCATTCAGATAATGTCTTCTGATGTATCCATATGTTTATATGTGATGATTAGCGCCATAAGACACAATAAAGTAACTCAGAACCCGCAAGGAGTTTTTATGCAATAAAATTCCAGCCCATATTTCGCGAGGTCACGAATAAGATGACACTGATTTGGTTTGTGTTACTTCCAGGCTAACGCCCAATGATTTACAGAACGAAATCCATTAGTAAGCAAGGTAATTACATAGCTTCAGCTATCATCGCTATAACTGTTAAGTTCTTTATGACATACAGTAGACTACATTATTTGCACATTCCCCAAATGTTTGCAGTTTGGGATTTTACGTCTAGTGTTTCAAACGTCCGGTCCTACAACTGTTGATAGCTCACATTTTCTATCTCAGGGACAATAACAAGAGTTCTGTGGTTGTAATAAAAAAAAATAATGGTAAAATCTAATATAACTAAAAGTTACAATGTAAGACTAAAAACGTTTTTAAAAAATATGGGGGAGGGACGGGGGACTGTTGCGGTCTAGGAAGGCCGTGTAACAGTGTATATAAGTACAGTTTTCTCCGTCAGTCATCAGCTTAAACTATCACTGTGTCAGGCTCTTAAAATGAAAGGAACACCGGTGAGAAGAGTTCATTTACAACGTTGCTACATTCAAATGGCCTTGATGTGCCTGGTGTTTTATCAGCCTGTTGTAGGGAGTGACGAACAAACAGATCCCTCTGGCATCACACAGGAACAAAGTGGAGCCCAGAATGAGCTGTGCTACATTCACAGCATTCCCTGTGGCAAAATGAACTATAGTCACATCTGTAACCACAAAGGTCTAACGGATGAAAATGTCAATGAGGTGGAATAGAAAGACACAAAGTCTAAACATCATACGATTATAATTGTATTTCCAGTCCCCTGTGAGCATTGCAGTCTTTGCTGGACATCAAACTGCACGTGAACCTAAGATGAGCACGAGAACTGGGCACATCTCTGAACAGTACAATAAATTAAAACAGGTCCAATTTTGCTCAAATGATACCCTGTAGTCAGAGTGTACAGTTCATGGTCCAGAGGTTTTTCCATCCGGTTCTGAACCAGTCCTTTCTTGGTTCAGTCACATCTTTATCCAGAGGAAGTTGAGGCTGTGGAAGGCGTGAATATGGGTTAATATCTCTTAAATCAACATTATATCACACTAGAAGAAGGTGGTGATCAATGTGTTGAAGGGATCTGCATGCTGATTTGGCACAAGTTTTATGCCGGATGCCCTTCCTGACACAACTCCACATCGCATGGAGAAATGTGGCAGAGGTGGGGTTTGAACCAGGAACCTTCTGCACTGAAACCAAGCACACTAACCACTTGGCCACCACCCCTGCCCAGGAAACATACATATAATATGCATAATTTGAAGATGCTCAACCAGTAACAGCAGAATTCATCCTTGTACAAACTGAATTAAAGGGGTCATATTATGCTTGTTTTCAGCAAGCTAATATGGATCACCAGATGTCTTTTAAAAAGATACTAGAGTTTGCAGCCATACAGTAAATACACTGTAGAGCCAGCGGTGATATATCCTAAAAGAAAGATTTTCATTTGTCTAAGATGTGGCCTGTTTTTGTACCTGTTGCTTTAAATGCTGCTGCTTGCCATGCCCCCTCTCAATTTTGGGGGCATAGAGATTTCCTTCATTCTTCCACAGATCATGTGCATGTGTTGCACATAGTGTACACCAGCTCAATGGGCATCTTACAAATCATGTTGTACTCCACAGAGACTTGTGTGACATATGTCACAGATGACTAAAACAAGCTGGTTCTGGCCTAAATGTTGCTTACAGCAGCAGAATGTCTACGTGCATAGTCAGGTAGGCCTTGGGCGTGTTTAACATCAAACACCAGCATTGCAAAAGCAAGTGTAAAATGTCAAAATGGACTTTGAACAATATAACCCCTTTAAAATTTAATCAGATTTTCATTTGAAGAGAGAGATACAAAAATATGTTGGCCTAAAGTATGTAATAATGGATACGTACTGAAGTGTTTAAGCTTGATAAAGTGGCCCTGCCGTTTCTTCAATGGGTTCTGTAAGAAATAAAGACAATATTTCAGCCCAGTTTTGCGCAACACCTGAACAAAGACTAAAAGACTGCAGATGGGGGCGCTGTTATGACAATGTACAAATAATATGAAAATCAATGAGGAACACTATTAAATTACCCGTTTTATATGAATGAGGATCCATATCTGGCTCAAGATTTAGCAGACTTCCATGGGCAACTAGACCTTTGATGTTAGAGAATCTTACCACGTAGGGGCCGTTTCTGTGCCTTGCGTCGATGCAACATGACCCCAATGATCAACACAGCACCAACCAGCACAACAGCCAGCACCGAGAAACTGGTGATGGCGGCCAGTTTCCACACGTCAGACGACTCTTCAACATATACACCTGAAAAGTTTTTTAAAAAAGCAAAAATAATTTGAAAGGCAGCAGGAAATGATGTCACTGATGCGTGAAGCCAAACTGCAAATCGAATGTCTTACACGTGTTGCACGATGGCGTCTTTGGGTACTGTTTACATAATGCACATGAGACACAAGCATCCAAGTCGGAATTCCAAAACTCAAAGCTCTTACATTGACCTGCAAAGACAAACCAGTTAGATAATTAGATGTGATGTTAGCGGTACTTTAACATGAACACCTTCTACTTATTCTGCTGATTTATATTCTAGCCACAGGAAATTTTGTAAGTCGCTGATCTGGCAGCATTGGGAAAAGCCACGGAATATTTATACAACCCCTGGCAAAAATTATGGAATCACCGGCCTCAGAGGATGTTCATTCAGTTGTTTAATTTTGTAGAAAAAAAGCAGATCACAGACATGACACAAAACTAAAGTCATTTCAAATGGCAACTTCTGGCTTTAAGAAACACTATAAGAAATCAAGAAAAAAAGATTGTGGCAGTCAGTAACGGTTACTTTTTTAGACCAAGCAGAGGAAAAAATATGGAATCACTCAATTCTGAGGAAAAAATTATGGAATCACCCTGTAAATTTTCATCCCCCAAATTAACACCTGCATCAAATCAGATCTGCTCATTGACATTGACCCTATGCCATGACATTGACCCTATGTGTCTTTTTGCAAGGAATGTTTTTGCAGTTTTTGCTCTATGGCAAGATGCATTATCATCTTGAAAAATTATTTCATCATCCCCAAACATCCTTTCAATTGTCCAAAATTGTTGTATGGCTGGGGGGCCTGGCTGCCTTTTTGTTTCTGTCTTTTGTTTTTCCTTCCAGGTGGCTTGCATTTGGGACTGAGTGGCTGTGTTGCTGAGGTTATCAGGACCTCACCCTGATCACCTGTGGCTCGTCAGGACTCACAGCTAAGGTGCATCTATATGGATTGGAACATGGTGGCATTTAAGACTGGAGTATACAGTGTGTATTTGCCAGAGACTCGACCTTGTGACCAGACGGGTGAGATCGTCGTCTCGGGAGCCATCTCATCATCAGTGGATGCAGAGAATGTCCAGGGTTTGATGCACGGTCTGTGAAAGAGGAGGGGGTGAGGTCTCACGCTCGTCAGCACACTTCCTGAGGTACGTTAGATTTTGTGACTAACATTTATACAGTCAGTAAATGTGGTGTCCCTCACACCTTTATTATATTGAGCTGTATGTTAGTCATGTATCGGCTTCCACTGCAGTGGAGTTTTGTGAACTGGATGTTCCATGCCTGCAGGTTGGGAAGCTGATTAGTAATCAAGCCAAGAAGTGTTTGCTGTTTGTACACCTTTAAGTGTTCTCTCTGTGTGTAGAGTGTGGACTCACATAATGGTTCCTTCTTTCACAGACTCGGTTTGTTGCGGCCACCTGGGGGGTGTCGGCGGGGTCCTTGGGTCTGAACAGCTTCTGGCTCTGGACCGTTAGCGCTGCTGGGAGCGCACCACGCCAGACCGCACTTTCTTTTGTTATTTTTTGTATCACTGTTATGTATTAAATTCAGTTAGCCTTTGTACCGTGCTCTGCTTATTTCATACTGGGTCCTTCAAACGCTGGTCGGTTCTCCGAGCTGCGTCCGACACATAACACAAAATATCAACATAAACTTGTGCATTTATTGATGATGTAATGACAGCCATCTCCCCAGTGCCTTTACCTGACATGCAGCCCCATATCATCAATGACTGTGGAAATTTACATGTTCTCTTCAGGCAGTCATCTTTGGGTGATTCTTAGACTACGGGCACTTATTATGTCCTTTGATCATATTGTATGAAAAACAGAAAAAAGGGGAAATTTCACACTTTTATAGTTATCTTTACAATGAAAGTGTGTTAAGAAATTTGTTCTAGTAGTCTATGATGACTTTTTCAACTTTTTTCAGCATCATTATATGCAAATATTGCCGTTTTGTGCTTGTCCCACACCTAGACTTTTGATCTTCAATGATAAAAATGAATGGTAAAGAAATGTTTTTTCTAATGTTTTAAAATATCTCTGAACAAAATATCAGTAAAATAATCAAAACATAATTGGGGTATTCAATGTCATACAACTGTTGTGATTTTTTTAAACAAAATGTAGTTGTCCCACACTATTGCCGTCATTTCCACCACAACACTGTAATGTCCCTTTAGACAGTTTGTATGAAAGATTGTTTGGGTAGTTTCTATGGAGATAAACAGTGACATCAGAGCACATGTATATAGCGCCAAATCACAACAAACAGTTGCCCCAAGGCGCTTTATATTGTAAGGCAATAGTGTGGTGGAAATTACATTTACAAGGCCAATAGTGCCCGTAGTTAAAGAATCACCCCTTTATAAATCTCATTAGAAAGGCACCAAACAAAAGTTCCAGCATCATCACCTTGCACAATGCAGATTCGAGATTCATCACTGAATATGACTTTCATCCAGTCATCCACAGTCCACAATTGCTTTTCCTTAGCCCATTGTAACCTTGTTTTTTTCTGTTTAGGTGTTAATGATGCCTTTCGTTTAGCTTTTCTGTATGTAAATCCCATTTCCTTTAGGCAGTTTCTTACAGTTCGGTTACAGACGTTGACTCCAGTTTCCTCCCATTCGTTCCTCATTTGTTTTGTTGTACATTTTTCGATTTTTGAGACATATTGCTTTAAGTTTTCTGTCTTGACGCTTTGATGTCTTCCTTGGTCTACCAGTATGTTTGCCTTTAACAACCTTCCCATGTTGTTCGTATTTGGTCCAGAGTTTAGACACAGCTGACTGTGAACAACCAACATCTTTTGCAACATTGCGTGATGATTTACTCTCTTTTAAGAGTTTGATAATCCTCTCCTTTGTTTCAATTGACATCTCTCGTGTTGGAGCCATGATTCATGTCAGTCCACTTGGTGCAACAGCTCTCCAAGGTGTGATCACTCCTTTTTAGATGCAGACTAACGAGCAGATCTGATATGATGCAGGTGTTAGTTTTGGGGATGAAAATTTACAGGGTGATTCCATACTTTTTTCCTCAGAATTGAGTGATTCCATATTTTTTTCCTCTGCTTGGTCTAAAAAAGTAACCGTTACTGACTGCCACAATCTTTTTTTCTTGATTTCTTATAGTGTTTCTTAAAGCCAGAAAGTTGCCATTTGAAATGACTTTAGTTTTGTGTCATGTCTGTGATCTGCTTTTTTTCTACAAAATTAAACAACTGAATGAACATCCTCTGAGGCCGGTGATTCCATAATTTTTGCCAGGGGTTGTACCAAAAGGATCATCGGGATTGTAGGATACGTACTTTTACGTAGTGGTGATCCAGATCTGAAATAAAATCTGTTGTCTCTTCCTTTTCCTTTTATTTCTTCATTTTCTTTTTATGTTTTTCTAGTATTTCAACAAATAGTATGCCATAATATGATGTCATATTCATCAACATATAGCCCAAGTTTAAAGTTTATCTCTCCTATATTGCTTTAAATCCTTCCAACATTTCAAAACCTGACTTTATGACATTACAAAGATACATATATATAAACCCCAGTTCACATTTCCCTTATTTCCTATTATCTGTTTCCAATATTAAAAAAAACAATCTTTACAACATCACGAACATACATTTGATGTAACAACCACCTCTGGGCCCAAATTGAAAAGTTTCAGTTTCTTTTTTATTTTTCAAACATTTCTAAAAAAAAAAAAAAATGCTTGATGACACCACAATCTTAAAGGCATTTTTTTTTTTTCTTTCATCTGGTCCATTTCCTTTTAGTCCTTTCCTTATATATTTTTCCAGTGTTTCAAGAAATGGCTTTATGACATCACAATATCTATAATATATTAAAAGATACCTTTCAACCTGTGGTTTCTAAGTGGTATGACTCTTTTATCATCTTCCAGCATTACAAGAATATTATAGCAACATAATTATCCATTCATAAAAGGTCACCACACTGAAAGGCCCAAGATTAAAGATTTCTCTATGTTTTATGGCTTTATTTTCCATTTCATCTTTTTTTTTTCAGTGGTTCAAGAACTGGCTTTACAACATCACAAACAACTATAAACGTGATATCAAAGCCAGTAAGACCCAAGTTTAAACCTCATTCCCCATCTTGATGCAGGTAGAACAACCCTGTACAGAAGCAAATTTCTAAATTTGTTGCTTTTATTTGTGCAAATGGACCAGTTTTTGTGAATTATTAGGCATTTAACACAGTTTAAGCCTGTGGGATATTGCAGATGCACTCAAAAATGGCTCTTTGTATGAACTCAGTTCAGTTATGTGCAGGATTTCCATCTAATAAATATTACGTAGGCCCAACTAATTTAAATTGCATTATCTTGCATGGATGTGTTTTATTTGAGTTGGGGCCACATATACACTCAACAAAAATATAAATGCAACACTTTTGGTTTTGCTCCCATTTTGTATGAGATGAACTCAAAGATCTAAAACTTTTTCCACATACACAATATCACCATTTCCCTCAAATATTGTTCACAAACCAGTCTAAATCTGTGATAGTGAGCACTTCCCCGTTGCTGAGATAATCCATCCCACCTCACAGGTGTGCCATATCAAGATGCTGATTAGACACCATGATTAGTGCACAGGTGTGCCTTAGACTGCCCACAATAAAAGGCCACTCTGAAAGGTGCAGTTTTATCACACAGCACAATGCCACAGATGTCGCAAGATTTGAGGGAGCGTGCAATTGGCATGCTGACAGCAGGAATGTCAACCAGAGCTGTTGCTCGTGTATTGAATGTTCATTTCTCTAACATAAGCCATCTCCAAAGGCGTTTCAGAGAATTTGGCAGTACATCCAACCAGCCTCACAATCGCAGACCACGTGTAACCACACCAGCCCAGGACCTCCACATCCAGCATGTTCACCTCCAAGATCATCTGAGACCAGCCACTCGGACAGCTGCTGAAACAATCGGTTTGCATAACCAAAGAATTTCTGCACAAACTGTCAGAAACCATCTCAGGGAAGCTCATCTGCATGCTCGTCGTCCTCATCGGGGTCTCGACCTGACTCCAGTTCGTCGTCGTAACCGACTTGAGTGGGCAAATGCTCACATTCGCTGGTATTTGGCATGTTGGAGAGGTGTTCTCTTCACGGATGATGCAAAGGAGATGTGTTGCACTGCATGAGGCAAATGGTGGTCACACCAGATACTGACTGGTATCCCCCCCCAATAAAACAAAACTGCACCTTTCAGAGTGGCCTTTTATTGTGGGCAGTCTAAGGCACACCTGTGCACTAATCATGGTGTCTAATCAGCATCTTGATATGGCACACCTGTGAGGTGGGATGGATTATCTCAGCAAAGGAGAAGTGCTCACTATCACAGATTTAGACTGGTTTGTGAACAATATTTGAGGGAAATGGTGATATTGTGTATGTGGAAAAAGTTTTAGATCTTTGAGTTCATCTCATACAAAATGGGAGCAAAACCAAAAGTGTTGCGTTTATATTTTTGTTGAGTATATTTATTAGATGGAAATCCTGCACATAATTGAATTGAGTTCATCCAATGCATCAGTTTTTTTTTGAGTGTGTGTCGGTCATGCTTGGAGCAGAAATGAAACTAGACGACGCACAGAAGAAAATTTGCTCGTATCAGTTGTGAAAGACGGAACTGGAGCCGAACACATGCAGGTCTTTGTGGGTTTGGTCATCTTACAAAACGAAAGTTTGGAAATTCCTTCAGGGCAGGTGGCGCGGCTGAGAATCACTCAGTCATTTTGCATGTACAGACAGCCAGTGCGTGAAGGGCAGGATGTGTTTTCACAAAGTCCTTCGGTTGAATTCTTTGGCTTTTGTGTACGTGAGCAACTTCCAGTGAATAAATGAACACGTCAGATAGAAACTGCAGCGGTAAACACGAGAAATCATCTACGTGTTAACACAATGAAAAGCTTAATCTCTTTTTGCAGCAGCCAGACAGGTGAACAATAAAACTTCCCACACAATAAGGAAGCTGAAACATCTCTGGCAAGCTAAGACACAAGTAACAGGAGTGTTTCTGTCACCATGGGCTTTTCTTTGTCCCTTTTTACCATCCTGGCTTTGATTAAAACGCATGTGCCTGCATTAATACTCCAGCGTCATACATGAATATTGTGACATCGAGCCCATGGAGGATCACACAAATCATGTTGTCAGAACTGTGCTGCAAAATAAAAATGCTCATGTGATGGGAAAAAACAAACAATGACATAAAAAGAAAACAAGGAATTCATCTTTGGATATTTGACAAATCAAATGATGAAACTCATTATTTCTTCTCTGCATGATGTAGCTGCATCTGGAACCATGCGAGCATAATTATCATCTGATGTGTGTTTATTGTTGAAACCAGCTGCACCAATCATTAGAGAAACAAACACTGCAAATATCAAAGCTACTTTTGGCATAAAATAAAAAGTAGCAAAGTGATGAGTGAGAAACGTCTGCAATGAGCGCATGAGTTTAATTCCTCTGAGAGGAATTGCCAACGTGGAGGGAGGGATTTAAAACTTGGGGTTTACTCTGCCACCCTCATATAAATGGACTTCTGTTCAAAAGCAAATAGGGAGATCAAAGATAGGTAATCTTTTAAACTTTGATCTTTGGCCATTGTATGTTGTTGTATGTATGGATCTTTCTGATGTCATAAAGCCAGGTCTGCAAAAACAGATCAAAAGTCTTTTTGATGTCATGAAGACAGGTCTGCAAACACAGATCAAAACTAAATAGAGATCAAAAATAGATCATCTTTTAAACTTTGATCTTCAGCCATTGTATGTTGTTGTATCTATGGATCTTTCTGATGTCATAAAGCCAGCTCTATAAATTTGAGACCACCTCAAAGGAAATAAATCAAAAACAGCTAATCTTTTAAACTTGACAAACATGAATCTTTGTAATGTCCTAAAGCCACCACCAAAAATAAAAGAAAGTAAAATCAAAAAATCAAATATACAGTCAATAATAATTTAAATTTGGGTCTTACATCACTGTGACATCATTTGTATGGGCATGTGTGACATCAGAAAGCCACTTTTTGAAAAGGAACAAAGCAATAAAAGGGAAACACATTTTTTTAAAATAAAGACTTTCAACTGTATCTTGACAGCTAACACACAAACAAGGTGCGCAGTGGGCACAAATGCATTTGGGGTGTCTCTGAATGCACATTGTTATTTAAGCAGCAGGAAATACCAGTGCAAAGCCACACACTGCATAGATTACACTGTGTTGATTCGGCATGGGTGTTTGTTTTGTAGTCCAAATGCATCAACCAGAGTGACTTAAAATGGAGTGCACCAGGTGCTGTGATACTTGAGAAACCGTATGCAAGTGAAATGATTTCTGGTGCATTAACGGATTAGAGCCAGTCTGTCAGAACACATATAGCACACAATGGCTACCAAAGCTCCCTGAGGTGAAGCAATGCAAGAGCATGGTCAGATTTTGTATTTACTGTTATTTCATTTCAGTGGCTGTTTTCAGTTCACTTTCATTGTGTATTTTGCAGCCAAGTGTGAGAAAAAGAGAAAGGTGAGACAGATAGTGGTTTTTTTTTTCCATATTTACGTTTCAGCTTCGCATTACAGATATCGATGTCAATTGTGCACATTAGTGAGGCACAACAGCTTTGAACGTGCATATTAACACCTCATGTTATTTATCATATGTGTCACTGGAGCACATCGTCTTTGTGTCCATGACAGACAGACTGTGGTGGTAGTGGTGGTGATTTTGTATGTGTGGGGGTGGGGGGCAGCCATAATATTACTGTCATAATACTGGAGATGATATGTGCAGGCAAGCAGATTGTACACACATTGTGAACCCACTTATCTGAGGCGCGTCTGAGTGTTAAGATTTGTTCAATACAATACAGATCCTTCAGGATCTGCCATTACCAATACCAATCCGATACCCATTTCCCTGTGTTAACACAACTAATCTGTTGATAAATACATTTGTCTGGCTGTACTTTGCTACCCTGACATCTAAAAAACAAAAGAAAACAAAACATAATTTGTAACTGTAAAAGAAATATTCTACTCTCCTAAAAATAACAGCAATAATAACATACAAAGGCCAGAAAATGACTTGGATGTGCAATTTAAAAAAAAACCCTTGTATAAGATTGGATTACTCCCCCTACCAGCACTCTGATACCATACACCTCTACTTTAAATGTGTTTTTTGCTGGTCTAAGTGGCACATATTTTCTTGGTGATGGACAATATCACTGCGCCAATGACCACATCTTACTTTTACACCAACACGCCCAGATGAGCGCACGTTCTGTTGTAATTTGGAGGACACAGACACTGGGTGTAAAAATTACAACTGTTAGTGGAAACAAGCAATGCCACCTTCACCGGGCTGTGCAACGGTTTGCACTGGGTGGAAGATAGTTCCCTTCAGATTATATCTACCAAAAGTTAAATAACAATAAAGGCAGTTGTTTTGGTGTAAATTTTCTTATGTTTTCCCAACATTACAGGAAGATATGTGCCAGATACTGGAGTGGAAGAACACCTGTTGTGTAATAATTAGTGTAATAAGTATGAGGGAGAGTAATAGATATGCTGATGGTGTGAAATTATGACTGTTGTATGAATGAAAGTGCCAGAGTGAACAAAAGCCAAAGCTGCAACACGGAGCACACACGGCCTCCACAATATTACTCTATATTCATCCGAACATCCAAATGTGCTTCTGCAATGAGGTTTATGCTTTCATTGTGTCTGTCCAGGTCAGTTCACAGAAAAGTGGCAAGATGAAAACACTATTTCACTTCTTTTTTTTTTAAAGATAGCAACATTATTTTTGCATATTGTGCAGTTTTACTGTAGTTGCTGTACTGGAAAAAAACTGAGCTGCAAAAATTTAAACATTGCTCAGCTGTGACAGATATAGGCCCAGACGTGTGCAAATTTACTCGTACATCCTGAACCTTCCTCATTTTGTCTCACATCCAGTAGACTGTCACTATTTCAGATCACTCACCACCTGCCTTAAAAAAAATAAATCAATAAATAAAAATGCACCTGCTCGATCAGTCCTTTGAATGCATTTGACCATTCTGAGTCGCAAGCACAGGTTCAGGCCTTCATAGACTCTCAGTGTTGAACCGATGAGTCATGTTGCACCAGCGGTCATGGCTAAATGTTTCATGGATGTGGTCAGTGTTCTCCTGGTGATTTCAACCACACCGCACCCTACAACTCCAACTGACCTCTAAGTGAAGGGTTCAAAAGGTCACAGAAAAGGGACTGGAACATGAGTGCAAGCCTGCATGATGTTGGCATCTTGACAAACCAAAACCACATCTGAGATGATTTCTTCAAGAGCCAGAAATTGCACATTTTCTCCATTCCTGAGCACAAACTGTGGATTTTTTTTTCCCCCAGGGGAAGGTTTTGCTGTTTAATGAGTAAAGTGAGATTTGCTGTTGGGAAAGAGAGGCTGGTGAGGGGGGGGGGGGGGGGGGGGGGGTGCTAGTTCATCAGAAGTTGGGTAAGCAGGGAGGAACAGCTGATGACCAGATGTAAAGTTTAAGATTGGGACCCCCCTCAAGAATAAAACCAAGTGTGTTGTCTAGTTTGATAGAATCTTAAATCCAGAATATTTGGTTTGATAATTCATGATTTGAATGAATGAATTATGCCTGAAGAAATGTTCCTGACCCAGTTACTCAACATCTGAGCTCTTCCAGCTTCTGCAAAAATCCAAATCTCAAAGGGCTGTGAAAACAAATCCAAGATTTTTTTTCTTTTTGAATGATTCTTGTGAAAGCACATGTCGACAAAGTGAACAAAGACAGTGTTCGTCTCTCCATGTGGCCTGTGTCCTGTTCAGGGACACGGATGGATGGGGTGAAATAAGGCGATCGGAATGCGGAACCGGTGAGAACTGCAGCTGCTAAAGAAAGCGGCTCTGTGAACCTCCACGACCACCACACACTAAATAATCCAGGTTCACACAAACACGGCGAGGTGTCTTTACAGATTAAAGAAAAGTCAGTTACGATCATCCCGCATCCATTTACGCACCGATTTACGCACAGACTTGTTTGCATCTTCTTACAAAAATGTTAAAATAAAAAAAAAAAAACCTTACTTTTCTGCGCGTTGGCCCCGTGGATGCTGGTCACGGCCGCTATAAGAAGTCCACACAAAGCGCAGAGCGCGTTTGGAGCCATTTGTCGTCCGTGCGTAAAAAGCTGCGCGCTCGCCGTGGGCTACAACACGATTCCCGAAAAGTTCATGTGAATCGGCGCTGCTTTCCAGCATGGAAAAGCGAGCATCAGAGTGAGTCACCCGGAGGAGTCTGCGCCTTGTTTTAATAGCGCACACACCCACGCTAAACAGTTCAACTCCTATGACTCATTTCCTATGTACTGTACGACTCTGCGCGCGCTCTCTCTCTCAGGAAACTCCGTCACCAAACTCTTTGGATTCACTCAAACTGAAAGTTTTGTACTTTCACCACCTCACGGCGGAGAGTTTTAATATCCATAAAGTTGTGTTTTATATCCACACTCCTCTTTTTTCCTCCCCATCTCTCTTATTTGTGCGCAGTCTGGACTTAATAGTGTTCTTGTTGTTAGTACCACGCCTGTGCGCGTCATGCACGTCTGTGCCAAAAAACACAAAGCCCTGGCAGGAGAGCGCGTCCCAAACAGAGACAAAAGCAGATGACATTCACTGCACAGCTTTGAGAAACTTGGGAGTTTGAGAGCTGATCTTTACTGCTGTAAATGTGCAGAAATGTGTTGACGTTCGCACCGTGACGCAGGGTGGTGTTATTAGAGTCTGGGGCTGGGTGTAGTCTGCTTTTTTGCACAAAAATGCAATAACAAAGTCAGTGGACAGATGCCTGGACTGTTATCGCAGGATTGTCTCAAAGCACAAAGTGATGCTCTCATTTTAATCCAAACCTGACTTTTCTCATCATAGGTACACTCTTAAAAAATGCACTGGCTCAACTTTTAAAACGTTATTTGCACGGATGTTTTTAAGTAATTACAACTCAGCCATTACTGAGGAAATGTCATGAGACTTTTATAGTAAGACTGACGCAAGTTTAGCAAAGCATTTATATACTTAAGTACTTTAGTACACTGAAAAAAAGCAACTTAAAAAGCTGTTTCAATTAGTAGCACATGAATGAATTAAGTTGTTTGAACTTAAATTAGTAAGTTAGATCAACTTTAACTTACAAACTAAAGTTCAAAACTTAATTCATTTACAGTTCAGTCCAAAAGTATTTGGTCCCTGGTATTTCACATTGTAATTTGTTTATGCAATTTCAAATACAAAAAAAAAAAAATACATGAACTACAAAAAATAAACATTTCTAAAATTATCATTCTTAAACTTTGACTAAAAGCAAATCTCTACAACTTGATATGAATTAATTAAAAATATAAAAGTCAAGATGTGAGGTGCAAAGGTTTTGGTGTAAAGTAGCCAAATTATATCTTTTAAGTTATAACTTATTTATTACCATTCTACACTGAAAAAAGAACCAACTTCAAAAGTTGTTTCAATTGATAACGTATAAATTAATTAATTTGTTTGAACTTAAGTTAATAAGTTGGATCAACTAATTTCAAACTTAAGTTCAAACAACTTAATTCATTTAGATGTTAACAACTGAAACTATTTAAGTTAGTTCAACTATTCTTTTTCAGTGTAATCAAATATTCATGCAAGTTACTCAAGTTGAGGCGGTTAAGCATTTAGTATACTTGCTTTGTCCTCTACAAGGTCAATTAAGTTGAACCAACTTAATTAAAATGACTAGGTGTTAAGTAGCCAAATTATTTAACTTCTACTCATAATGTTTTAGAGGAATACTAACATTTCACTTTAATCACAATAAATTACATGCAGTCAAACTCATTTTATGATCATTCACTTAAAAAAAAATAAATCGCCTGTCCAAATGTTTTGTACCAACACCTTGTAATAAGTCGTCAGCTTACTGAAATGTGTACATGTTCAAACTTTTTTTCATGCTGAAAAGTCTCTCCAGCTTATTCAGCCACACACACAAACCCCATTAAACATTTCTTTAAACAGTGTAAGCTCTCTCCAAGGACTGATAAACTTTTTCACATTTCTTTTTTTCTGCAGTTTGGAACGTGTTTCTTTTCTTTTTAAATGTGCTACAATGGTGTGAACTGCCTTTCCCACAAAAGCGAACGTCAAACACACCCTCACAAAATGTGCAGTAACTGCTTTCAAAGCAGATGTTTTTGCACTCAACAGTCACGGCTAACCTTTAGGAACGCGGTCTGAAGAGGACCCGGGGCAGCACGGCCCACTAAGGACACCCATATGAGCTGACTTTCCACTGGAGTGATTTCATCAGTAATGAGGCACTATAAGCTGCAGATGTTGTGTCAAACTCTCCAACGGCAACCATGGCAACAGGATGAACACACAGCGAGGACCTTGCCCAAGGTGATCCAAACATTCCTGTATGTGCTGACTGTGTGCCAGGAGCACTGTTGTTTCTCAGACGATGCAAATACTGTAGCCTGAGCCGAGAACAGAGCCGACTGCGGATCATATCTATTAGAAACACGTTTAAGCGTTCCACGTGCACAACTCTGAAGTCTGAAAAGAACAGCTTCTTTTCATTTTTGTAGGATTTTATTTTCTTGGTGGGATTTCCGAATGCAGGACAAAAGAACAAGATCGGGAAGATCGATGGTGTAGCACTGATGTTTATCAAATACAAATAAATCTGTAAAGATACGTTTTAAAACGCTGACTAAAAAGGGAGGATGTTTGACATTTGGCAACATTGGCGCACACATTAAAACATTGCACAACAACTGTGTTTATTAACTACAGCACAAAACACACACAGATGTGTCTGTTTGGTCACCAAACTAATCACGAGCTGGTAATGATGCGGTAAAACGAGTCTTTCTGAAGAGAGATTAAAATGGGGAAACAAATTCATTTCTTCTCCCCACAGACTTTTCCCCCCATCAATCCGCACTTCTTTTTTTCTCATCCTTTGGTTCGTTCTGTCTTCTCCTCTGTCTCCCTGTGAACTTAGGTTATGTAGATGCGGTGAAAGTCGTTGGCGCCAAAGGCGCAGTTGCACTTGGGGCACTTCCTCTGTCTGGTGTCATAGCGCATCTTCAAACACTCGTAGCAGAAAACGTGGAAACATTTGGTGAGCACCGTCTCCTTGTCTCGCGTGTTGCAGCAGGGGCAGCGCAGCTTGGCCTGAACATGGATAAAAAGCATTTTTATATAGGCTGAACCCGACTTACCAACACTGTTATTACGTCTGCTGACGGCTAGGAGCTGAGGGAGCGACAAGAATCCTAAAACACATCGCTGAGCAGTGGCAGATCTAGAGGGGGGTTTGAAGGGGTTGCACCCCATGACCAAAGTTGTCATAAAATATGGGAAAGGTCTCGCATAAAAAAAAAAAAGGGGTGACTGATGAATGCAGAATTAGATTTTCCCTGTATAAAATAAAAATGAGCAATTCCATGAGACTGTCAATGACTGTCAATTACCACTTCCAATAGTCTCGCTAAAATCTTGCTATTCCAGAGAGTCATGGTTTGTCCAGTATTTTTTTTTTGTCATATTAATAACAAGTCTCAGGCACAGGTAGAGTACAGCAGGACCACTGTAAGCTGGAACAGACGCGACAGTCTCATAGAATTAGCTGTCTGTATTAGAAATAACAGCTAGTCAGTATTTAGCTGACTAGATTGCCTTAAGCCTGGTTCACACGACAGGATTTTAAAATTATCCTTAGGTTTCCAAAACCCGAGAGACCACACACGTGAAGATAAAAAAAATCATGGATCTAACAGGTTTGGTCGTACAGTGTGTGGTGTTCAGCCACACGGTAAGGACAAAAACACCACACACGAACATTTCACTCATGGACATTTAAGTTCAGACAGGAAATCTCGCAAAATCTCTCGAGATTAAACGTGACTTCAGACTCATGGCACAATTGACGGAGGTACTTTGTGGACTATTTAAAACAGAGGGGAAAAATGATACAAAAAGAAAAAGAAAAGGCGTTCTTTAAAGGAGTGGAGACAGCGTGACCACTGGACTTTCTGGTAAGTCAGAACAGCTGTTTTGATTTTATTTTCCGCTCCGTACGTCTGTCACCTCACTTTATGACTGGCTGCACGTCACATTCAGCAGGCTGCGTGCTCATTTTGGTCGGAGGACACAACACGCTGCGATATCGGGCCAAAAAAATCCAACATGTTGAATATCCCCGATTTGCGATCGGAGCGCTTCTGACATCCTTCCGAGCAGATCAGAGCGCTCTTAACACACCACACACGACAGGAATATCTGATAAGATTATCTTTAGCGTCATCACAATTGTCGAGGCGTCCTTAACCCTATAACGCCAAGTGTATCATATTTGATACAGGATTTTCTGAGATGTCTGCTTCATCAGTGTGATGTTTTCTCCCCAAAAAAACCCATCATATACAATCAGATACTTGTAGTGCACAGACAAACCTGGATTTAAAAGGGATGTTTTATGCTAGAATGTCTAATGTAGCAAATATGATACAAATAAAAACTCATATGCAAAAAGGTTTTTTTTTTGGTTTTGTTTTTGGTGGGTTTGGTAAAAGGTCCAATAAAGACTCTTGTTTCAAAAAATTAGAATTTTCTGACAATTATTTCACAGGGTGGGCTTTATAGGGTTAAGATTGTCAGAAGGGGAAGATCGGGTCCGATATCGGCCTAATTATCCTGCCGTGTGAACCCGGCCTTAGAATGCAGGGGGGAAAAAAACCTATAGATTAAAAAAAAAGAAAAAGCTGGGGGGGGGGGCATGCCCCCAGACCACTAGAAAGCGGCCTATCCTCAACAGGCACTACCAACACTGAGAAAAGATCCAACTTAAAAAAAAACAAAACGTTACTATCAGTAAAACCTGAATGAAATAAGGTGTTTGAACTTAAGTTTGTAACTTACAAACTTAAGTTCAAACAACTTAATTCATTCAGGTTTTAACAATTATAATGTTTTATTAAGTTGGTTCAACTATTCTCTTTTTTCAGTGAAGTTACAACACCCCCCCACCCCCACCCCTTCACCTGAAGCTAGATCTGCCCCTGCTGAGCAGAGTATTTCTCCAGAGATTTGAGCTCACTTTCTGTCTCCTACTAACAGCCAGTCCAGAAAGTACAAAATAAAGCTGCAGTATTTTACATCCATGACACGTTGCTTTTTACCTGCGATGTTATAGTTCTGTTTACAACAGCCTCTTGGTGTTGTTCCCCTCAGCCGTGTGTCACAAATTAAAGATGTCGTCACTCTCTCACCTTGTACTGGTTGATCTCTTCCTGCAGGATCTCGTCAGCATCGGAGTACACCTCCACCTTCTTCTGCTTCTCCAGCTTACGCCTCAGCCTGGACAGGTCCTCCTACAGGACGTCAACACAACGCACGGCTGTGATTTCTCATGTGCTCCTTCTCCAGGAGAAGCTCTAATCATTGTGACAGGAGTCACACAAACACACACCTGTGCTCGTTTAAGGTTGCTGCTCTCCCTCTCTCGGGCGGTTCGGTTCTCAGCCACAGAGACCTGGATCTCCTTAAGTTTAGCCTGTGTGTGTTCCAGCTGCACCTTCAGGTCCTCCGCCAGCTGGGCAGCTTCCACTGCCTGCAGCGAGGAACCAACCGGATACACTCAATGAAAAACACAGTGAGGAGATTCCAGTACTGTACCACCGTGGTCTTACAGTAAACCTGGACAATTACTAATTATCTTAGCGGGGGGGGGGGGGTTGGACCTAGTTTGATTATTTATGTTTGTTAGTAGGATCCTTCAAAAACACATGCATTGATGTCAGTGAAATCTGAGGGAGAGCCAGGCCTTGGGTCAAGGAAAAGTTGATTCAATGTTGAGACATGAAAATTTCTTAATTTATTTTAAAAGCTGTACGCACGTTCAAATTTCAAAAAACTGATATAACTTAGTTTCTACTGAAATCCAAGCATTACAACATCAGTTTATTTTTTTAATGTGTTGCGAAATTAAAGCTCATTTTAATGAAGAGAGCATATTTACCTTGGGGGGAATTCCAAAAAATATTTTCTTTTCCTCCTAACAGTGTCTACCAGGAGGAAGCACGTGCGTACATGCGTGAAGTTTTGAGATTACCTTTGACTTGACACTTACAGTAGTGTTCAGAATAATAGTAGTGCTATGTGAGTAAAAGATTAATCCAGGTTTTGAGTATATTTCTTATTGTTACATGGGAAACAAGGTACCAGTAGATTCAGTAGATTCTCACAAATCCAACAAGACCAAGCATTCATGATATGCACACTCTTAAGGCTATGAAATTGGGCTATTAGTAAAAAAAAAAAAAGTAGAAAAGGGGGTGTTCACAATAATAGTAGTGTGGCATTCAGTCAGTGAGTTCGTCAATTCTGTCGAACAAACAGGTGTGAATCAGGTGTCCCCTATTTAAGGATGAAGCCAGCACCTGTTGAACATGCTTTTCTCTTTGAAAGCCTGACGAAAATGGGACATTCAAGACATTGTTCAGAAGAACAGTGTAGTTTGATTAAAAAGTTGATTGGAGAGGGGAAAACCTATACGCAGGTGCAAAAAATTATAGGCTGTTCATCTACAATGATCTCCAATGCCTTAAAAGGGACAAAAAAAAAAAAACAGATGCGTGAAAGAAAACGGAAAACAACCATCAAAATGGATAGAAGAATAACCAGAATGGCAAAGGCTCACCCACTGATCAGCTCCAGGATGATCAAAGACAGTCTGGAGTTACCTGTAAGTGCTGTGACAGTTAGAAGAGGCCTGTGTGAAGCTATAGTAGAGAAGCTTGAGTCTTCGACTGGACTGGGTTGCTTGACGCGAGGACGTTTCGCTTCAAATCACAGAAGCTTCCTCAGCTAAAATTCTTGCTCTGGTAGTCTGACTTCTGTCTTGACTCTTGTATAGAAGAATAAACCAGAAGCCAACAAAAGCTGGAGTTTTTTAACCTAACCAGACCCCTCCTACCGAGAGGCCGACTGCTATAGGCTAGTGACTAAACAATAGCTCTAATTAGCACCTATTGTGCTCTAGTTAGCACTCTCCTAATGATGGAATGGAAGCCTCCCCTGATGGCTCCCTTGACGACTCTCCTGATGACGTGAATGACTCATTACCATGAACAAAAGACTGAAACTGCTTTGACCTGAGTACCCCATTGTAAACAGGGGACAAAGCGTGTCTGAGACCCGCCCCCCCCGGTTAAGGCTGGGTTTCAACTGTTTTACAAAGAATGCTTCCTTGACACCTCTCTCAAACCATTTCTTCTCTCTGGCTAAGATTTTAACTTCCTTGTCCTCAACCATGTGGTTAGTGTCTTTCAGGTGGAGATGAGCTGCAGACTGAGGTCCACTGGCGACCTCTCTGCGGTGCTGGTATAGCCTCTTGTTTAAAGGTTGCTTAGTCTCACCTATGTAGTGTTCATTACAGTTTTCCTGACATCTGATAGAATACACTACATTGCTCTGTTTGTAACTAGGGATCCTGTCCTTAGGGTGAACTAATTTCTGTCTCAAGGTGTTAACCGGTTTAAAGTAAACTGGGATTTTGTGCTGTCTGAAGATCCTCTATAGTTTTTCCCCTAGTCCTGCTAAATAAGGGAGAGACACTCTTCTTCTTGTCTCCGTCTCCTGTCTATCTGGTCTCTTTGTTTTCTGGGACTTCTGCACTTTGTCCAGGGACCATCGTGGGTACCCACATACTGTGAGGGCTTTCCGGACAAGTTGTTGTTCTTTAGCCCTTCCCTCTGCAGTTGTGGGCACCTGTAGGGCTCTGTGTTGAAGAGTCCTGATCACCCCGAGCTTGTGTTCAAGGGGGTGGTTTGAGCCAAAGAGCAGATATTGGTCAGTGTCACTGACCAATATTTAACTTATAATATATATATATATATAAACCAGTTAACACCTTGAGACAGAAATTAGTTCACCCTAAGGACAGGATCCCTAGTTACAAACAGAGCAATGTAGTGTATTATATCAGATGTCAGGAAAACTGTAATGAACACTACATAGGTGAGACTAAGCAACCTTTAAACAAGAGGCTATACCAGCACCGCAGAGAGGTCGCCAGTGGACCTCAGTCCGCAGTTCGTCTCCACCTGAAAGACACTAACCACACGTTTGAGGACAAGGAAGTTAAAATCTTAGCCAGAGAGAAGAAATGGTTTGAGAGAGCTGTCAAGGAAGCATTCTTTGTAAAACAGTTGAAACCCAGCCTTAACCGGGGGGCGGGTCTCAGACACGCTTTGTCCCCTGTTTACAATGGGGTACTCAGGTCAAAGCAGTTTCAGTCTTTTGTTCATGGTAATGAGTCATTCACGTCATCAGGAGAGTCGTCAAGGGAGCCATCAGGGGAGGCTTCCATCCCATCATTAGGAGAGTGCTAACTAGAGCACAACAGGTGCTAATTAGAGCTATTGTTTAGTCACTAGCCTATAGCAGTCGGCCTCTCGGTAGGAGGGGTCTGGTTAGGTTAAAAAACTCCAGCTTTTGTTGGCTTCTGGTTTATTCTTCTCTACAAGAGTCAAGACAGAAGTCAGACTACCAGAGCAAGAATTTTAGCTGAGGAAGCTTCTGTGATTTGAAGCGAAACGTCCTCACATCAAGCAACCCAGTCCAGTCGAAGATTCAAGCTTCTCTACTATGGAATCCACCTGGACAACTGAGAGACTACACAGAAACTGTGTGAAGCTAATTTATCTGAAAGAATCCCTCGCAAAGTCCCTCTGTTAAATAAAAGACATGTGCAGAAGAGGTTACAATTTGCCAAAGAACACATCAACTGGCCTAAAGAGAAATGGAGGAATATTTTGTGGACTGATGAGAGTAAAATTGTTCTTTTTGGGTCCAAGGGCCACAGACAGTTTTTGAGACGACCCCCAAACTCTGAATTCAAGCCACAGTTCACAGTGAAAACAGTGAAGCATGGTGGTGCAAGCATCATGATATGGGCATGTTTCTCCTACTATGGTGTTGGGCCTATATATCGCATACCAGGTATCATGGATCAGTTTGGATATGTCAAAATACTTGAAGAGGTCATGTTGCCTTATACTGAAGAGGACATGCCCTTGAAATGGGTGTTTCAACAAGACAATGACCCCAAGCACACTAGTAAACGAGCAAAATCTTGGTTCCAAACCAACAAAATTAATGCCTCGCAGATGTGAAGAAATCATGAAAAACTGTGGTTATACAACTAAATGCTAGTTTAGTGATTAACAGGATTGCTAAAAAAGCAGTTTGAACATAAGTTTTGAGTTTGTAGCATCAACAGCAGATGCTACTATTATTGTGAACACCCCTTTTCTCTTTTTTTTTTTTTTTTTACTAATAGCCCAATTTCATAGCCTTAACAGTGTGCATATCATGAATGCTTGGTCTTGTTGGATTTGTGAGAATCTACTGGTACCTTGTTTCCCATGTAACAATAAGAAATATACTCAAAACCTGGATTAATCTTTTTAGTCACATAGCACTACTATTATTCTGAACACTACTGTATGTGACACACATTTCCAGTGGTGTGCAAATTAACCTCATGTCTTGTAAATCACTTCGGAAGTGTTATCTGGTTTAAAAAACAACGTTGTTAGATTTAGAAGTGTTTACTTCTTGCTAATTTTTACAAACTATATGAAAAACATATATTTTTAAAATAAGCTATTTTCGAGCATTTTGGTTTATACTGTTCTAGCAAGCAGCCAGCTGATGTCACCGTGCCTCTCTGCTCTGACTGGCTGTTGCCATGTTACCACAATGTACTTAGCACTTTGGGGCGACTTGTGTACATTATGGTTTGGCGCTGTATAAATAAACTGAGATGATCACTATCAAAAACAGATATTAAAGTTTGTAACCAACAAATTGGTGTTTTGTTTAAAGCTGTATGGCTTCTGTTTTTTTTTTAAGACTGAAGGCATAAAAATAATTTTCTTTGGCACCACTGTAATTTTATGCCTTAGCATTTAAATAAGGGATTCATCATATGACATTGCCAAAATAATCAAAATTCATGCTGTCTGGAAAAACGAATAATTTCTGCCCCTGAAGGGAGGAATTTCAAGCAATCGGCCAGTCATGATCAAAATTTGGTAGTGACATCAGATCATATGGAAGCTTCCACTGACTTGTGCGAGGGATGCTGAGAACACGGCAACAGCCAATCAGAGCAGAGACGCATGTTGATGTCAGCTGGCTGCTTGCTTGAACAGTATAAACCAAAACACTCCAAAACAGCTTATTGTTAGATTTAGCAGGGGCAAATCTAGACGGAAAGGGGGCGTGGAGTGGGACAGGGATGCGCCCCCCACCGAGCTTAAAGGTCCACTTTTGAAGCCTTTTTTTTTTTTTACTACTACTACTAATACTACAATAATAATATCAACAACTAAAATGTTTAGAAAGAATTTAAATGTTAGAATGAATTAAATAGTTACATTTGTAAACAATGTAGGTTAGAAATTGCAAGTTTTACTGTTACAGTGCTGTCAACAGTTAAATATGTGGTCAAAAAAGATGTCTTTAATTTATTTTTTATAAAACAAGTATTTATGTTAATTGAAGTCAAGAAAGGGTGACTATAAAGTAAGTACTGGCAAAATGGGTTATCATTTTCATGGTGAGGTGGCGGGGGGGGGGGGGGGGTGTGTTGTCGGCAGCTGCTGAAAGTAACTAATAAGGTAACTAGTAATCTAACTTAGTTACTTTTGAAATTGAGTAATCAGTAAAGTCACTAAGTTACTTTTTCAAGGAATAATCAGTAATTGGATTACTTTTTCAAAGTAACTGTGGCAACACTGTTGGTGACAGTGAAAAGAAAAAAACATCCCTAACATTTTTTTTTTCTGGATTATAGAAGAAACCTTAAGCAGACCAGACTCAGTGAGGTGACCATCTGCTTTGGCCACAGTAATGAAACAAAATAAATGAAACAAAATAAACCAAAAACAGCTAAGCAACCATATGCACATGGAGCCGAGTGATCACTACGGCTGATTGTTCAAAGAGGTGAAGAAGAGATTCCCAGTAAATTGGACTAAAACTGGACAGACAGTTTTTGTACTGATGCCAGACCTCATCCCCCAGTATACACCTCAACCCTGATACATGTGCACACAATGGTCCTCCTATGCCACAGGCACACTCTGGATCTCAAAAAGCTCACACATAGTCCCCACACGTCCTTGTCCAAGATGGCTCTTAGATGAATGAATCCCTAAACTGTGTTGATCGGGTCTTGGCGTGCACACAGAGTTCCCATGAGTTTATTCTGTATTCTTACAAGATAGCAACACTAGTTTTGTATGTTTTCAGTACATTTAACACAAATCATCACGGCTCACCATTTCCAAAAAGCAAACCAAAAACATTTTCTGATCTCAATGCCAACTTACAGCCAGACACTGGATTGAATTAAGCGTCCTCGATAAGTGCTGTCCTGTTTTTAATTTATTTGTTAGCATTGATTACACCATCTTGTCTGTGTGCACAAAAAAAAAGTTTTTTGCTGTTCTTGTTGTTTCTCAGGGTCACCACAGCAGATCCTACATGGTTTGGCAAGTTGATTTGGCACAACCTTTACGACAGGTTCTGTACTTGATGGAGCTCCAGATGTACAAGGAGACTGAGGCATAGATGGGTTCTGAGCTCCAGACCTTCTAAAAATACTCATACATTTATGTGACAACATTCATTTCCTATACCTGCTTACTCCAATTAAGGGTCACAGGGGAAGTAGAGTATATCCCAGTGGTCATACGGTACATCTGGAAAGTATTCACAGCGCCTCACTTTTTCCACATTCTGTTATGTTACTGCTTTATTCCTAAATGAAGTAAATTCTTTTTTCCCCTCAAAATTTTGCTCACAACACCCCATAATGACAACATGAAAAAAGTAATTTTTTTTAAAAATTTCTGCCAATTTAAAAAAAAAAAAAGATAATAAAAAGAAAAAAAAAAAAATCACATATGCATAAGTATTCACACCCTTTGCTCAATACAACCTTTGGCAGCAATTACAGCCTCGGGTCTTCTTGAATATGATGCCACAAGCTTGGTGCACCAATCTTTGGGCAATTTTGCCCATTAGTCTTTGAAGCGCTTCTCAAGCTCCATCAGGTTGGATGGGGAGCATCGGTGCACAGCCATTTTCAGACCTCTCCAGAGATGTTCAATCGGATTCAGGTCTGGGCTCTGGCTGGGCCACTCAAGGACATTCACAGTTTTATCCTGAAGACACTCCTTTGATATCTGAGGTCAAGAGAACTCTGGAGCAGGTTTTCATCCAGGATGTCTCTGTACATTGCTGCATTCATCTTTCCCTCCATCCTGACTAGTCTCCCAGTTCCTGCTGCTGAAAAATATCCCCACAGCATGATGCTGCCACCACCATGCTTCACTGTAGGGATCGTGCCTAGTTTCCTCCAAACATGACGCCTGGTATTCATACCAAAGAGTTCAATATTTGTTTCAGCAGACTAGAGAATTTTGTTTCTTGTGGTCTGAGAGTCCTTCAGGTGCCTTTTGTTAAACTCCAGGCGGGCTGTCATGTGCCTTTTACTAAGGAGTGGCTTCTGTCTGTCTACTCTACCACACAGACCCGATTGTCGGCTTGCTGCAGAGATGGTTGTCTTTCTGGAAGGTTCTCCTCTCTCCACAGAAGCATGCTGAAGCTCTAACAGAGTGACCATCGGGTTCTTGGTCACCTCCCTGACAAAGGGCCTTATCTCAGCAAAGAAGAAGTGCTCAGTAACACAGATTTAGACAGATTTGTGAACAATATTTGAGAGAAATAGGTCTTTTGTGTATATAGAAAATGTTTTAGATCTTTGAGTTCAGCTCATGAAAGATTGGAGCAAAAACAAGTGTTGCATTTATATTTTTGTTTAGTATATGTAGACAGATGTGTACTTTTCCAAATCATGACCAATCAACTGAATTTAGCCCAGGTAGACTCCAATTAAGCTGCAGAAACATCTCAAGGATGATCAGTGGAAACAGGATGCACCCGAGCTCAATTTTGAGCTTAATGGCAAAGGCTGTGAACACTTGCGTACATGTGATTTCTTTTTTTTTTTTTTTTTTAATGATTTGCAAAATCTTAAAAAACCTTTTTTCACATTGTCATTATGGGGTAGTGTGTGAATTTAATCCATTTTGGAATAGCAGGCATGTGAGAAGCAAATAAAGAAAAATACTTAAAATGGAAAGGGTTCAAGGGGGTTCTGATTGGAGGACTGAGGGGTTTGCTCCACAGAAACTGAAGGGTTTTAGCCATGTTAATGCTCCCCAGAACCATTTTCTGCAGTGAATCTGCAAAATATCTGACTTATAATTAAATGTGACTGCAGGAACTAAAAATGTCAAAAGGGTAGTGAGAAAAATAAAAAAAGATTTAACTGTGGATCCTACACAGGACACTATCATACTGCATGCAACTCTAACCAGATGAGTTCTTACAATTCTCATATGATTTTAATAAGAAAATGGCTGTCTTGTTGTAATGATATAAAATCCATATACTTATGCAGAGGATTCCATGATAAGGTTCTGAAAATATATGAGCAGATATGTGGGAAACCTAACTAAATACTTCTCACACAGTTCCACTTTGTAAGTTATGGTACTTGTATGGTATGATCAATATCATCCCAGGTTCATTTTTTATTTGCCTTTGCATTCTGTACTTTTTTGTGCATTGATATAATATGAGCTGTGACAACCGCAACAAAATATTGAAGAAAAAAAAAGTCCACCAAAAAAAAAAAAAAACCTGCACAGAACTTCCCCAAAAACTGGGGGGATTAAAAGCATACATCATATTTAGCCATGAATTTGTTATCACATTGATACAGTTTCAGAAAAAAAAAAAATCATACAGGCTGCAAAGAAGCAGAGAGCAACTCACCAGGATCTCACACCACCTCCAGCAACCGAGAACTTTAAAACTGTCACGCACGTCATTGCACGACACGGAATAATAGCTGTGCAGCTGCATAAATCAGGCTTTAAATTCATTAAATAAGTCATCATAAATTGTAAATGTATGTAAATCTGATAGCTTAACTATTTTTATATTTATTTTGATAGCACATGTACCTGGATGTTTTGCTGTATGTGGTTAAATGATAAAAAAAAAAAAAAGTTGAAAACATGAAAGTTTCATTCAGTAGTTCAGCACAGTTGGAACCAAAATGCCGCCATGTTCCGAGCTGACGCCACTCTAGTTTGACTGCTTTACGGCAACTCACACCCATTTATGGTAGTATTGTATAAACTGATCAATTTATATCTCATGCAAAACAGTTTGGCAGAAATTTAAAAATGCGGAAATACACAAAATTCTCACATGGCTGATTAAGGCTGTAACATAAAATGTGGAAAAAGTGAAGCGCTGTGAATACTTTCCAGATGCCCCATAGGCGAAGTAGATCCTGGACAAAGCACCAGTCCATCACAGGATATGTGAGAACACAACTGCATTATTTGTATCTCATGTGCTCTGAATATCTTCCACAAACTTTCAGTCACTGGGTTTGATTTTCTAACAGCACAACTCACTAACAATTAAAGTGCTGGTAGTGAAAATTCACTAGATCTAGAGGGGAGCACTGCCTGATGGGGTGAAATTAATTTTTAAATTATGGGAACAATGCTGGGTGAAGGCTCTGAGTTATGCTTTATTGACTCACAGTAACTCACTGTTTAGCCACGTAACAGGTTTGTGAGAGCCATTGTTCTGGCCTTTACGGGTCACATGACACTACGGGAGCATTTCTCAAGCTTACAGGGTCACATCACATATGGAGAACATCGTAGCCACTTGACACCAGTGTGTGTATGTGTTGAGGTGTTGTACTTTTTTTTCTGTCCCAACTTGGGGAGGTGATGGTCGAGTGGTCAAACAGTGGGCTTCAGACCAAATGATCCTCGGTTCAAACCCCAGTCTGGCTGGACAATCGCTACGGACCCTTGGGCAAGGTCCTTATTAACCAAGTTGCTCCCGGTGTGTAGTGAATACCTTGCATGGCAGCACCCTAATATCGGTGTGTGAGTGTGTCTGTGTGAATGGGTGAATGTGAGGCATCATTGTAAGGCGCTTTGAGCTTCTGGCACAGATGGAAAAGCGGTATATAAATGCGGTCCATTTACCATATAATCAGTCTGACTGCCTTGCCATTTTTACAAGTCTTTTCCTAACAGAAAAACTGTTATTGCACTTAATAGAGAATCACAGTCTACTATTTATAAGTATAGAATGCTTTCTTTACAACAGCCAACAACCAACATTTAGCAGATGTCACCATCCAGACATCTGCTAAATGTCTGAGCTGACTTAAGACCAGCTATCAGATGACATGCAGAAATGAAAATGATCTTGGATCATAAATGCAAGACGTGATGATGATCATAATTCTACTGACCTTCCTTTTATTGAGTTCCAGTGCTTGCGTACGCAAACCCAACTCTTTTTCCAATGCAGCCAATGTACTCTGAAGAACACCCTCTTTTTCTTCTAGTTTCTGCACAACCAGCAGCTGGGCGTCAACCTGCGAGACACCAAGAGCAACCAGTCAGTGCTTTAGTGTCCCAGACACAAAGAAAACTATCAGCGTTTCGAGGTTGTTGTTTTTTGTTTTTGTATTTTTAAATCCATCATCACAGTCCGCAGAGCTCACCTGGGTTTTGAAGGTAAGAACTTGGTCAGCCAACTCTTCCTTTTCTTCTTTGAGAAGCTTATAGATCTGGTTTGATTTAATCCGTTCGCTCATCAGTTTGAAATTAGCATCGTCTTTCTCTCGCAGCTGCTGCAACAGGCGGGTGTTTTGTTCCTGCATGTCCTCGAAGGCCTGTCCCGTTATGTCCATCTCACTCAGCAGGGCTTCCTCCTCCTGAAGCCACACACAGGCGTCAGAAGATATGCAATGCAGTCAATGTAGATATAAATCCTTCAAAAGCAAGAAAATCCCAACTTAAGTCAAGAAAGTGCTTTTATTTAAGAATGATGAGGTACATTCAGAAGCAAAATATTATAATTTTAGACTGTAAAACAAGCAGATTTAACTCAATTCAAGTTGAATACTGAGCTATAAGTTCCAAAATGAGCCTGCAGCAGAGCAGAACCACTCCCAGTGATTAATGATGGAAAATATACTGTTTCACACTCAGACAAATTATAAAAAAAATTAAACCAAGTTGCAAAGTGTCTCATAAACAATAGTGATCATATCCGCAGAAAGCTGAACTCATTCATGTTTAGTCTCTCCGGTATCCCACTGTAAAGCACCAAAGTTGTGGTGGGCTGTTAAATTTTTGAGCCTGCTGTCATCACCATAACTAATATAATTTAATTACTTATAGTGGCTGAATGTTAACGCTGCGTCTCAGGGAGGAATCACAAATAATTTATTTTATGAGGCACAAAAAGCTACAAAAAAAAAAAAAAGCTTTGGTACGTTTGTTTCATTTACATAATCAGTCAACTTCCGCTTATAAACAAAGCGTCACACAAAATCACAAGTAGCTCATTTATTGGATAGTTCTGGCAAACTGTTATACTATGAAGTCAAATTGTGGCAGCCATAAACTGGAGGGAAGAAATTAAACATCTGACTCCAGTACTATGAAGGTGCTGCATTTGAAGTACTTTTGTAGAGCAGGTAAGAAAGGAGTCAAATAGAACCATTTGTCATTTATCAGACTGTTTTGCATTCAGCCGTTTATGTTCTGCTCGGTTTCCCAAGCATTGAGACCTGTAAGCTATCAGCCGGCATCATCTGTTGACTCTGTACTTCTAAAACAGTGCACGAAAACACATCAGCAACTTAAAGCAGACATGATGCTTTTGCACTTTTGTTCACAGTCGTCGGTATAATTAGATTCTCAGCAATAATGATGAGAATCAACAAATGCTTGGCATTATATTTCTTCTTTTTTTCCATGCTTCATTTAATCTCAAATTAAACGAGTTAATGTGTAAAATGTGTTGGGTGACCATCATCTGTTCCATAATAAAGTCATACTTAAAGTAGCCCATGACCAACAGCTCACTCGACAGTATGATGGGCAAATACATTAACAAAGTACTGAGCAAAGGGTGTGAATACTTTTGTACGCATGATTTCTTATCTTTTTTATTTTTAATAAATTGGAAAAAAAACTTTTCATGTTGTCATTATGGGGTGTTGTGAGTAGAATTTTGAGGGGAAATAATGAATTTACTCCATTTTGGAATAAGGCTGTAACATAAAATGTGGAAAAAGTGAGGTGCTGTGAATAGTTTACAAATGCACTGTAAGTAGACCAGCCTTTCTCAAAGAATGGTGCGCAGACCACTGGGGGTTGTTCACAGACCACCAGTGGCCTGTTTATATTGGCAAAATAACATTTTAAATTAATATCATTCTCTAATTGATTGAAAAGTGTTTCTCAAACTATTTAATAAAAATGACTCCAAAGTCTCATTGAAAGTAGCATATTATATATATATATATATATATACATACACACACACACACACACACACACATTTTCCTCATTATATATACAGTAGTGTTCAGAATAATAATAGTGCTATGTGACTAAAAAGATTAATCCAGGTTTTGAGTATATTTATTATTGTTACATGGGAAACAAGGTATCAGTAGATTCAGTAGATTCTCACAAATCCAACAAGACCAAGCATTCATGATATGCACACTCTTAAGGCTATGAAATTGGGCTATTAGTAAAAAAAGTAGAAAAGGGGGTGTTCACAATAATAGTAGCATCTCCTGTTGACGCTACAAACTCAAAACGATTATGTTCAAACTGCTTTTTTAGCAATCCTGTGAATCACTAAACTAGTATTTAGTTGCATAACCACAGTTTTTCATGATTTCTTCACATCTGCGAGGCATTAATTTTGTTGGTTTGGAACCAAGATTTTGCTCATTTACTAGTGTGCTTGGGGTCATTGTCTTGTTGAAACACCCATTTCAAGGGCATGTCCTCTTCAGCATAAGGCAACATGACCGCTTCAAGTATTTTGACATATCCAAACTGATCCATGATACCTGGTATGCGATATATAGGCCCAACACCATAGTAGGAAAAACATGCCCGTATAATGATGCTTGCACCACCATGCTTCACTGTCTTCACTGTGAACTGTGGCTTGAATTCAGAGTTTGGGGATCGTCTCACAAACTGTCTGCGGCCCTTGAACCCAAAAAGAACAATTTTTCTCTCATCAGTCCACAAAATATTCCTCCATTTCTCTTTAGGCCAGTTGATGTGTTCTTTGGCAAATTGTAACCTCTTCTGCACATGTCTTTTATTTAACAGAGGGACTTTGCGGGGGATTCTTGCAAATAAATTAGCTTCACACAGTCGTCTTCTAACTGTCACAGCACTTACAGGTAACTCCAGACTGTCTTTGATCATCCTGAGCTGATCAATGGGTGAGCCTTCGCCATTCTGGTTATTCTTCTATCCATTTTGATGGTTGTTTTCTGTTTTCTTCCACGCGTCTGTTTTTTTTTTTTTTTGTCTATTTTAAAGCATTGGAGATCATTGTAGATGAACAGCCTATAATGTTTTGCATATGCGTATAATAGAGAAGCTTGAATCTTCGACTGGACTGGGTTGCTTGACGCGAGGACGTTTCGCTTCAAATCGCAGAAGCTTCCTCAGCTAAAATTCTTGCTCTGGTGGTCTGATTTCTGTCTTGACTCTTGTAGAGAAGAATAATCAAGAAGTCACAAAAGCTGGAGTTTTAAACCTAACCAGACCCCTCCTACCGAGAGGCAGACTGCTATAGGCTGGTGACTAAACAATAGCTCTAATTAGCACCTATTGTGCTCTAGTTAGCACCCTCCTAATGACAGGGCAGCTGTCCCTCTCCTGATGGCTCCCTTGACGACTCTGCTGATGACGTGAATGAGTCATTACCATGAACAAAAGACTGACACTGCTTTGACCCGAGTACCCCATTGTAAACAGGGGATAAAGCGTGTCTCAGACCCCCTCCCCGGTTAAGGCTGGGTTTCAAACGTTTCACAAAGAATGCCTCCTTGACCCCTCTCTCAAACCATTTCTTCTCTTTGGCTAATATTTTAACTTCCTTTGGAGCTATTGTTTAGTCACCAGCCTATAGCAGTCTGCCTCTCGGTAGGAGGGGTCTGGTTAAGTTTAAAACTCCAGCTTTTGTGACTTCTTGATTATTCTTCTCTACAAGAGTCAAGACAGAAGTCAGACCACCAGAGCAAGAATTTTAGCTGAGGAAGCTTCTGCGATTTGAAGCGAAACGTCCTTGCGTCAAGCAACCCAGTCCAGTCGAAGATTCAAGCTTCTCTACTATGGAAACCACCTGGACAACTGAGAGCCTACACAGAAACATATGCGTATACGTTTTCCCCTCTCCAATCAACTTTTTAATCAAACTACACTGTTCTTCTGAACAATGTCTTGAACATCCCATTTTCCTCAGGCTTTCAAAGAGAAAAGCATGTTCAACAGGTGCTGGCTTCATCCTTAAATAGGGGACACCTGATTCACACCTGTTTGTTCCACAAAGCTGACGAACTCACTGACTGAATGCCACACTATTATTACTGTGAACACCCCCTTTTCTACTTTTTTTTTTACTAATAGCCCAATTTCATAGCCTTAAGAGTGTGCATATCATGAATGCTGAATCTACTGAATCTACTGGTACCTTGTTTCCCATGTAACAATAAGAAATATACTCAAAACCTAGATTAATCTTTTTAGTCACATAGCACTACTATTATTCTGAACACTACTGTCTATATATATATATATATATATATATATATATATATACACACATTATTTTCCTTATTAACTCAACTTGTATGTAAATTATAACTGTTTTTGAATATCTGGGGGAGTTAGGTAGTCTGCAGGATTTTTCTTTTTTGGTTAACTGGTCCTACGTCCATAAACATTTGAGAAACACTGACGTAGCAGACAAATGCAAATAGCGGTCATTTATTAAAATGATGTACAGAATCTACAGAATTTTTCCCCATTCAAACTGAACTTTAATGTGTGTTCAAACCGAACTATACACCAAATTGATAACCGGCCGACATCAGACGCATGCCTGTGTACAAACCAATCAATGACTCAAGTAGAGATGCATCTCAGACAAAAACACTGGCTTCCCTTCAGCCACTTGTCAGCCTTCCATCCTCTGTACTGAGGAGAAGGAATGCCAGTTCAAAGTCAAGATGGAGCCCTTTAGCAGTTCAACCCTAACCCTCTCTCCGGGAAACGCCATAACAATATTGATTCTAGTCTGACTACGTTCTCGTTCAGAGGCCTCTTTTTTTTTTTGACTGGGAGTATTTCTTGTGGGGGTGAATTTCTGGGAAGTCACTACTCTCCGCCATCTTGCATGCAAAGTGCTATATGGGCGTTCTTTTAATAAACATGGTCAGGGGTAACGGTTTCATAGGGCGGGACTGACATCCACTAAAAACTTATGTGTGGTCAGTCCAGCTATGTAAAGGAGAAACAGAAAAATTACAAAATGGTGCATCATAAAAAATACATATCAGTATTACCAAATCCATAAACCATAACCAAAAGTGATCAGGAAGTAGTGTATTCAGTGCACTTCTATCCGCGCTGAAAGATTGTTCAAAGCAGGAATAAATATGTAATTTTACTGCTGTTTGTGGGCTCTGCTGTCCTGTAATATGTGGAAATTGCAAAGTTATTTTCTACATGTTAAGTTCTGGTTGGTGGTCCCTATTTTGTTTTGTTTTTTACACCCATGAGACCTGGCAGGTTTTTAAAATTAATTCTGTTAATATTTTTTAGCCACTCAGCAAGACTGTTGAAGTCTGTTAGTAAGATGGCGAAACACTTGATTTGACTAGATGGGAGCCCAAAAACATAGCAAACAGATATCCTGTAACCCACCTACACCCCCGGAAAACCCTGAAATGCGTCACTCTACCACGTGGTCCGTCCACCAATGGTTTTAGGACGTGTCTGAGTGTGTTCTCCTAATCATAGGTCTCTGAAGAACTAAGGAAACTCACTTCAACTGTTTCAGTATTTACAGGATGGAATGAGCTCAGCTGTGACAGTGACTGCACCCCAAACTGAGAAAGAATTTTCCCCATTTTTGCATGTCTTAATTTATCACTGCCATCTTTATCTGTTATGTGGCTGAGTAAAACAGAGGAACATCAGCATGAAATTATTTATGCCAGGTATCAAAATATCACAGTCATTCTTTAAAGTAGCAAAAACCATAAAATATCGGCATGTCTGTCACTTGAGCAAATCGGCATTCAGATTAGTGTAATTATAAGCACCATTCAGGCATTTTTTTTCTTCAACATTTTAGGTAATTTACTACAAGGCCTGCAACAATTTTGAAAGACTCAAAAAATAAAATTATGGGCAAACTGTGAAGAACGTTAAAAGCAAGGCACTGGTAAGTCTGACAATAAACAGATAAGAGAAAAAATTAATAACCGTGGATATCAAATCAAACGATACAAAACTGCAAACTTCCTGAATTCAAAAGGTGTTTCAGCTTGTGCGGAAAATTTGTTTTCTAATCCAAGGTAACATACAAAACCAAAACATGATCTTATATGCATCACAATTTTTGTTTTACAGTGAAAGTACTACCATTCACATAATTTTAAATTAAAATGATTTTAGTAGGGAATATACAACAGTCACTACTACATACTTCACGAGAGACAATCTCTCTCTCCCTTCCTCATTAAAAAAGTTGTAAGTTTTCAACAAGATCACTGCTGTAAACACTTCAGATTTTGAAAATGCATGAAAAGTTAATTGCTGTAAAAGTTAATTTCAATTAATTTAATGGAACAGTAAGCTGAAGACAAAATATTTTAGATGTGTTGTGATCACAAACAACTACAAACAACCTTACACTGATCCCAGATCCTCAATTCTTACTAATGGAAACAAGTCTAAACAACTTTCTCTGGGAAGAGGAGTGAGGCAGGGTGATCCCTGTCCCCCCTGCTTTTCAACACTGCACTGGAACCATTGGCCACAGGGATTCGCGAACATCCGAATATTAAAGTTATTAAGTTGGGCGATATTGAGACTTGTGTAACTCTCTATACAGATGATCTGCTTATTTGTTTATCTGATCCAAAAACGTCTATTTCTATCCTCTTGGACTTCGGTCATATATCTGGGTATATAATAAATTGGGGAAAGAGTGAGCTTATGCCTCTTGGGGATAAATTGCCTAAAGTATTTCTAGAATCTGTTCTTTTTAGCGTAGTAAATCATCATTTTAATTACCTGGGGTTAAAATTAACTAAAGATCCCAAGAATCTATTTAAGGCAAATTTTTCTGATTCAATGGAAAAGTTTAAAAGTAATATTGAGGCCTGGAGAATCTTACCACTAATTATGACAGGACGAGTCAATGCAATTAAAATGGTTACTCTACCAACATTCTTATACTTGTTTCAGAACTTGCCCATGTATCTTAGTGCATCCTTTTTAAAAAAAAAAATTGGACTATTATCCTGCATTTTGTCTGGGAATTTAAATCTCATAGGATATCTAAGGCTCATCTCTATAAATCAACGGATAAAGGAGGCCTTGGTCTCCCAATCTTTAAACATTATTATTGGGCCGCCAACTCCAGGGCCCTCACCTATTGGAAACAAGGGAGCTCTATCAACCAAGAGGGGCGAGGTGCCGTCCCCTCTTGGTTACAACTTGAGGCTCCCGAGGCTGATAACATTTCACTACATACACTTTTATTTTCAAGTGTCACACTGGAAAATTTGAACCAGCAAAACTTTGTTTTGACAAATTCTGTGCGTATCTTGCATCAGATTAAAATGGGAAATTAACTCCCTAAAGACTGTATCTATGCTCAGATTTGCAACAATTCTCTCTTTAAACCTGGACAGATAGATGCTGCATTCAACATTTGGAGAGAGAGGGGCATTTCATCTTTTGCCGATCTGTATATAGATTGTCATTTTCCCTCATTTGCCAAACTACATCATAAGTACAATATTCCAAATTCGCATTTCTTTCGCTATCTACAAATTAGGCACTATATGAAACAAACATTTAAAGACTTTGAATTTATTCCAAACACACATTCATTTTATGAGAATCTAAGGCTTTGTCCCAACTCTAAACATTTGATTTCCAGGTTTGTTGATAGTTTTATCATTCATGTTTCCACTGAACATCTGCGTGTATCCTGGGCTAAAGATCTCAATTCAGAAGTACCATATGAACTATGGGATGAAGCCATGTCAAAGGTTCACTCCTGTTCCATTAACAGTTGCTATAGACTTATCCAGTACAAAGTAATTAACAGATGATATTATTCAACGACAAAACTAAGCAAAATGTTTCCCAATGTATCTTCTCAATGTGATAAATGTCCTTCTGTTGAAGGAACACTAGCACATCTGTTTTGGTTTTGCCCCAGAGCATTTGGGTTTTGATCTGCAATTTTTAATTGGTTTTCTAAATGTTGTTCCAGAGATATTAAACCAGATCGCCATATTGCAATATTCGGATGTTCTTCTAACAGCTTGGGATACACAACTGATTTATGGTCAGCATTACAACTTGGAATGGTAGTTGCCAAAAAACTTATCCTGATGACCTGGAAATCCACCAACCCCTCGTTTTGAACATTGGCTTAGAGCAGTGTTTTTCAACCTTTTTTGAGCCGCGGCACCCTTTTTATATTTACAAAATCCTGCGGCACACCACCAACTAAAATAATATTATAATGCTATTACCTCTGGTTTTGCGCAAAACCCAATTATCGCAATAGAAAATCGATACAGAAAACATCGCATTTCGAAAATCCTCAAGCATTTTGCGCTCTGATCTCAAGTAGGGCTGTCACGATTAGAAATTTCTGGAGACAATTAATTGTCAGACAAATAATTGCGATTGACAAATATATTGTCTATTTTTTTTCTTTTTTCCCCTTCTTTATATTCTACTATTGTAGTATAATTACACAACTCTGGAAGAACGTTTGGCTTCTGTGAGTGGAGAAACTGGGAATGGTGCAACATTTTCATTTTTATCTTCATTTTACATACAGTCCCAACTTTTTCTGATTTGTGGTTGTTTCTGTTGCATTTCTGAAATTGTTTCTCCTCATCAGTCACGTTTTGTGCTTAAACACTGCATTAAGCTTAAGATTGAACAAATAAATACCTTTGGAAAATAACAGCTGTTAAAGTTCAGCGTTCTCACCTGCTTTTTGTGATCTCTGCGTCTGAACTTTTTTTTTTGTGGCTCTCAGTTCATTCATATATTCTCATTTTTTAAATATGTTTTTAAATATATTTGACCGTTTATTTCATCTCATGATCTCATAAATTCAGCATACGACGCGCACACGGTGTGAACAGGACGGTAACGGCAGAATCACACCTTTAGAGAAAGTTCAGAGAGAAGTAAAAGCTTCACGTTTTCGTTTTGTTAACATGTTCACTCCATTTAAAATCCTCTCTCTGCTCCGCGCTCGCTGCGCACTGAACGTGTAGCGCCTGCATTCAGGAATCTCCCTCACCCACCCCCTCCCCTCCCTCACCCACCCCCTCCCTCACAGTCTGCAGCCTGTTAACTCCGCGCGCATGCACACACAGGCACAGACACACACACCGACAGCTCCGCATTTTAGACGGCTTTTGAAGGAGACGGCACTGTTTTAATCGGCCGTCAGCCTCCTTGTTATTGTCCCGCCTTAAGACGAGAGCGAGGCTGCAGCACAATGACGTCAGATTCTGAGTCGTTTTATGCTTTGTGGATAAAATAAATAATTCACGGTAATCGCGAATATGAAAAATACCCACGGCACCCCTGACGATCGATCACGGCACCCTAGGGTGCCGCGGCACCCCGGTTGAGAATCACTGGGTTAGAGAAATGGTCTCAGCGATACAGATGGACCGTCTTCGCCTGGACAATACGGACAGACAACACAGACATGCTGCAATATGGGGACCTTTCCTGACTCAATGTCAGATTATTGCTCATGGATAAGTTTCTGACCGTTTAAATTTGATATAGATCTCATCAGTTGTATGTTCATACCACTTCGTTGTCTCTGGTCTGGCAGTTTGCTGTTTTTGGTTGCTGCCTTTTGTTTATTTTTACTGTTCCCTGTGTCTTCATAAAGATGGAAACTGAAAAACATAAAATAATAATAAAAAAAAAAAAAAACTACAAACAACCTTAAAGTGACCTGAAACACTGCCAGAGTTTCACATTTAAACTTGACTAGATTCAAATTACAAGCCACATTTTAATCTTTCATTTCCTCTTTTGTTGCATGAGATATGGAGAAGCTTTTTTCAGGTAAATGCAATACTCATTGCACTACTTTCATTTTCACACAGCTGACTCATTTATATCAGAATCAAAGGTACACAGCTGAATTGTTTTTTCATATCCTGCAGTTCCAGTCTAAGGTTAGAATTTGAAAGAGGTTTGCATTTAAACCGTCTCTATAATTTCTTATATGCATGTCACTTTGTAATTACCGTATTTTCCGGACTATAAGTCGCACCGGAGTATAAGTCGCACCAGCCACTTTATCCATTATAAAGAAAAATAAACCATAAATAAGTTGCACTGGACTATAAGTCCCATGGACATACAGGTATGTTAACATGAAAAGTTCAGATGATAATATTGTGACGGCTACCGTTTTCGGATGCATATTTAACCAGTCAACTTGTAATCTGCAGAGTATGATTTTCTTTTTGGTGGCATTTTTTCGGGCCTTCTCCGTTGTCTTAAGTTATCAGTAACGTTGAAATTTTTATTTTTCTATGGTAGTCAGAAGTTGCAGGAACAGTCACACAAGCCTTGAGTGCCCTCTCGTGAGCTGCATTTTACCTGTTTGTATTTTGCGGACCACATTGCGAGCCAAACCATGCAGCGCCTACCTGCGCAGCTCATGACCACCCAGCGGTGTCGATACAGCTCCTTCCAAGTGCAGACGCTAATCCTCCGCCGTCGCTCAGTGCTCCCATGCAGCTCTCGGCGTCAACTCTGCTCACACTGATATCCAAGGGTTGAAGCTGTTTTGTTAGCTGTCCCGGAATAAACACCATGTTCGTCTGCTTCAAACGCTTTTCACAATCATCAACGCCAGCTCCTTCCAAGTGCACACGCTAATCCTCCACCGTCGCTCACCCAGTGCTCCCACGCAGCTCTCAGCGTCAACTTAAACACTCTGCTCACACTGATATCCAAGGGTTGAAGCTGTTTTGTTCGCCATGCTGGAATAACAGCAAGCACCGTGTTCGTCAGCTTCTCACGCTGTGGGTGAGGTGAGGAATACGCGTCCAACGTTCTGTTCTCTGATTGGTTATCGCGACCAGCATAACCTATAGGACGGCCACCATACTACAGTGCCCATGATGCATTGCCTTTTCTGGTGGCCATTTTAAAACATAGATTGACTCTGTCACGTAAAATTGTTTTGTTACAGTAAATTAATTGAGATCCTACCGGTATATTTTTCATTTATAAGTCGCACCGGAGTATAGGTCGCACCCCAGGTCAAAACATGTAAAAAAGTGCGACTTATAGTCCGGAAAATACGGTAACTATAACTGTAAAAGCCTGTTCCACCACTGACCAGAGGTCCTGTCCTGCAGCCTACTGGTGCTAGACATGGACGCCTATGTATTAGAGACCGAAAATGGACTCTATTTTCAATTAAAGACTCTTGCTTGTAAAGAAATTCTTGTACAATTTGTAAAAACCTTGTTAACTGTTAGAACGGCCTACGCAGTGGGTTACCCCTCTGGATTTGGTCTGCTGGAGGTTTCTTCCTCATTATCACCAGAGGGAGCTTTTTCTTACCACTGTCGCCTGTGTGTTTGCTCAGAGGGGTTGGTAAGGTTCGACCTTACTCATGTGAAGCGCTTTGAGGCAGCTTCATAGTGATTTGGCACTATAAAAATAATAAATTGAATTGACTGTAAGACCATTCATACAGGCACAGTGAACAAATAAATAATGTAACCATCACGCCTGCAAGTAGACTACTACAACAAACTTATTAAAAAAGGAAAAATAAATAAAAAAGTATGCTATATGTCCTTTCTGCAATTATTTTATAGAATTTTATAATGACAACACCAGTTTTATAAATCCATCTAGATACCAAAATAGGCATTGGGTGACAATTTATCAATGTCTCAGAACTATTTCTTTCTTTACAATTTTCTAACAGCCACATTCTGATGAGAGGCAAAAGTTTTCATAATCCTGATATGGTGAAAAACTGTGTCTAAGCTCTATAAAGAATCAATGACCAGCTCAGCTCTATGCACAATGAAATCATGACAATTCGATTGTTTCTTTTTTCATCATTAACATGGTGTGTGTGTGAGAGAGAGAGAGAGAGAGAGTGCTAAAGCAGGAAAATGTCTACAAAATAGAGGTACAAGTAAAAGTAGTGCTATCTCTCCTTCCTGAGTTGGCAGGTTTCACTGTGAAACGCACAATATATGCTACCTGTTTAGTTGCGCCAAGTTTCTTCTGCAGATGCTCAATGGTCTCTTCTGCCACTCTGATCTTCCTGAGGGCATCCTCATCAGCTAGCTTCTTACTTTCCTTCCGCTCCCTCTCCTCCAGCTCTCGCACACGCATCCTCAACTCATCCACCTGCAAGGGTTGAAATTAATTTTACATTTTTGTTTTACATTATTTATTTTAGGTTGCCTCTGCATTTAAAAAAAAAAAAATGTTTTCCATGCAAGCAGGCCAGCTATTTGAATTCAGTGATCATCTGCAACAATTGTCCTGTTTTGTAACATCAGTACACCCACAAAGACATCAAGGTGTTCTTTTAATGATGTTTTTGTAACTATGAAAATGCTGCACAATTTCTATTGGAACAGGAACGTTTGGACATTTATTTTCTGTCTAAAATCAAACCCTACATTTTTTAATACAATACAGTGGATATAAGTTTACAGTTTTACATATCTTGGTGTGTGCCTATAAAATTTGGATATTTGCTCATGAGCAGATAATAAAAAGCTGTATTGCCGGGGGGGGGGACGACGGCGACACACAATGAGGACAAACCTCAGCTTTTGACTTGCGCTCAGCTGCCATGAGTTGCACTTTGTCTCTCTGTTCTTTTGGGGCCGACTTATACATGTCCAACAGCAGCTTCATCTCTTTTTGGGACTCCTGGGCCTTCCTGGATGGGTTAGTGTAGATTAAAAAAATACATATAAGAATTTATTCATTCACTGAGCACTTCGAAAGGAGTTTACTAACACTTTCGACGTTAAAATGTAGCAGTACTATGAGACTTGCATGACACAATCGGCAACTAGCTATGAAAAACAGATTTTTTTCTCGTCTGGGGGTGTCACACATTTGTCTGTAATCTGCAATTAATCACACACTTAAAACCAAAGGAAAATTGTGGGTGACCAGAACACAATTCAAAGCCCTGAGAAATTTTTGTGTGATTCCATCCACGAGTTTAAGATGAACGAGGGGCAATGGAGAAGAAAGAGAGAACCACGCCCTACTTTTTCTGAGTCAGGCTCAAAACGTCTCAATCGGCCATCATAGTTTGTCTCATACAAAATAAACAGCTAGACAAATGAAAAAACAGACACGATCCAAGTACAAACAGAATAAACTTTTCCCCCCCATTTGCTCAGGATCAGCACCATGGATCTGGTAATAATCCATGTTGATTTGGCACAAATTTTATTCTGGAGGCCAATCGTGATGCACCTCCAGATGTAGAAAGAGATTAGGCCATAGGCAGGGCTTGAACCCATGCCTTTCTTTTTGGGACACAAGCATGGCAACTATGCTGGCAAGAGTGATCATTAACATTTCCACAAATCTTACACTTATCATCTGTGAACCCCCCCCCCCCCTCCAAAAAATGGAGAAAATATCTGAAGAGTACCACGAAAGGATTTAACTATATATGAGCTACTAAATCAGAACTACAGACAAAAAAAAAAAAACAAAAAAAAAAACACTTTGTGTATGGTGCTTTGAATTGACTTGTGAAATAAATTAAACAGAATTACTTGAGGTCGATTCTGAGCATCTTTAATGTGTCCGAGTCCTTCCTCTTCATTTCGTCAGTGCGTTGCCTCTCCCTCTCTCGCTCCCGCTCACGTTCAGCCTCTCTCTCCCACTCTCTTTCGCGGGCCCGCTGTCTTTCCAATTCCTTCCTTCTCTCCTCCTCCTCCTCCTGGTCGTCTTCCTCCTCTTTCTTCACATCAACGTTGTCATTTGTTGTTTCCTCTAAGACCAGACTTCCTGCGTCACCACTCTGGCAACGTAACTGTTATTAAAGGAAAAAGTTATGTTCTAAAGGCACAAAGTAACCTGGGTTAGGAGAGATGTGTAACTGCAGCTGCACTGCTCCCGTTTTGAATATCCAACCAATACTGAAATCAGGAGGCCATCAAACAGGTCACCTACCTTATTAATCTCCATTTGAGTTTCCCGCAACTTCCTCTTGTAACGCTGAACATCACCTTTCAGTTGCAGGTTGTGGTTTTGAAGACTGCTGATTAAGTGTCGCATCTCCTTGTTGATTGGTCCTGGGAGAAAAGCCACAAGGGATCAAGGCAGACAAAACATAGACTACAGTCAATATATGCTTTAGTTTTGAGTCACTCAGCTTTATCTGGATGCGTTGATTATCTCGAACACATTGTACTGCACCCAGAACTGACCTAATACAACCCCTGGCAAAAATTATGGAATCACCGGCCTCGGAGGATGTTCATTCAGTTGTTTAATTTTGTAGAAAAAAAGCAGATCACAGACATGACACAAAACTAAAGTCATTTCAAATGGCAACTTTCTGGCTTTAAGAAACACTATAAGAAATCAAGAAAAAAAGATTGTGGCAGTCAGTAATGGTTACTTTTTAGACCAAGCAGAGGAAAAAAATATGGAATCACTCAATTCTGAGGAAAAAATTATGGAATCACCCTGTAAATTTTCATCCCCAAAACTAACACCTGCATCATATCAGATCTGCTCGTTAGTCTGCATCTAAAAAGGAGTGAACACACCTTGGAGAGCTGTTGCACCAAGTGGACTGACATGAATCATGGCTCCAACACGAAAGATGTCAATTGAAACAAAGGAGAGGATTATCAAACTCTTAAAAGAGAGTAAATCATCATGCAATGTTGCAAAAGATGTTGGTTGTTCACAGTCAGCTGTGTCTAAACTCTGGACCAAATACAAACAACATGGGAAGGTTGTTAAAGGCAAACATACTGGTAGACCAAGGAAGACATCAAAGCGTCAAGACAGAAAACTTAAAGCAATATGTCTCAAAAATCGAAAAATGTACAACAAAACAAATGAGGAACGAATGGGAGGAAACTGGAGTCAACGTCTGTGACCGAACTGTAAGAAACCGCCTAAAGGAGATGGGATTTACATACAGAAAAGCTAAACAAAAGCCATCATTAACACCTAAACAGAAAAAAACAAGGTTGCAATGGGCTAAGGAAAAGCAATTGTGGACTGTGGATGACTGGATGAAAGTCATATTCAGTGATGAATCTTGAATCTGCATTGGGCAAGGTGATGATGCTGGAACTTTTGTTTGGTGCCTTTCCAATGAGATTTATAAAGATGACTGCCTGAAGAGAACATGTAAATTTCCACAGTCATTGATGATATGGGGCTGCATGTCAGGTAAAGGCACTGGGGAGATGGCTGTCATTACATCATCAATAAATGCACAAGTTTATGTTGATATTTTGGACAATTGAAAGGATGTTTGGGGATGATGAAATCATTTTTCAAGATGATAATGCATCTTGCCATAGAGCAAAAACTGCAAAAACATTCCTTGCAAAAAGACACATAGGGTCAATGTCATGGCATAGGGTCAATGTCAATGAGCAGATCTGATTTGATGCAGGTGTTAATTTGGGGGATGAAAATTTACAGTGTGATACCATAATTCTTTCCTCAGAATTGAGTGATTCCATATTTTTTTCCTCTGCTTGGTCTAAAAAAGTAACCGTTACTGACTGCCACAATCTTTTTTTCTTGATTTCTTATAGTGTTTCTTAAAGCCAGAAAGTTGCCATTTGAAATGACTTTAGTTTTGTGTCATGTCTGTGATCTGCTTTTTTTTCTACAAAATTAAACAACTGAATGAACATCCTCTGAGGCCGGTGATTCCATAATTTTTGCCAGGGGTTGTATGTCTGTACACTGCTATCAAAAGATGCGGAAAAACACAACTCGTATCACTGTGCTGCTCACAATCAAAGCTCGGGTCTTACAAGGTTGACTTTCAAAAAAAAAAGTGAAGAGAACTGATTTGAACTGGTGTAGACTTAGAAAGACAGAGTCTACTAATTCACCATGCAGTGGAAGTGTTTCCCTTCACCCTTTACAAACTTTTTATGACTGATAAGATGACAAAACTGGAAATGTACCTGCTTGCTCATTAGCGGCCAAGTTCTGTTCAAACTCGATGCGCAGCATTTCATACTCTTTACGCACTTGGGCCAGAGTATCCTCCAACTGGATGACCTCCGTTCGCAGTTTCTTTTGAAGGGACAGCTCATCGCTCTGAACAGATGGAAACATTGTCAACCACTGTTACTTCATCAAATAAACACTGAACTGTCCAGGCAATATGTGAGAGCTGCAAAACTAGACGACAGTCAGGGTGTGTGGTATCAGGGGATCTTCTTTCTCTCGTCTTCATAAAAACAAAAATACCAAAGGAACCAATTCCTGGAAGAGTTACCTCCATGTGCTCAATTTGTCGGAGATGGGCATTCTTGGCAGTGAGCAGGAGAGCCCGCGCCTCATCCAGCTGAGTTTTGACCCCAAGAGACTCATTATACAGCAGGGAGAATTGAGACTGGAGACATTTGTACTCCAACGTCTCCTTCACAACCTCCTCAGGAATATTCTGCAAGTCCATCTGCCAATGAAGTGGAGAGATTGAGAAGATACGCGAACATCAACCAATGAAATTCTGAACTCATATCACATTCCCCCCCCCCCCCCCCCCCCCTCAACTATGGCGACATCCACAGATGAAAACAGAGTTCATTTCACACTATCCAGCTTTATCAACCTGTGTATTGATAGTAGAGAAGCTTGAATCTTCGACTGGACTGGGTTGCTTGACGTGAGGACGTTTCGCTTCAAATCGCAAAAGCTTCCTCAGCTAAAATTCTTGCTCTGGTAGTCTGACTTCTGTCTTGACTCTTGTAGAGAAGAATAAACAGAAGCCAACAAAAGCTGGACTTTTTTAAACCTAACCAGACCCCTCCTACCGAGTGGCCGACTGCTATAGGCTAGTGACTAAACAATAGCTCTAATTAGCACCTATTGTGCTCTAGTTAGCACCCTCCTAATGACAGGGCAGCTGTCCCTCCCTATGATGGGACGGAAGCCTCTCCTGATGGCTCCCTTGACGACTCTCCTGATGACGTGAATGACTCATTACCATGAACAAAAGACTGAAACTGCTCTGACCTGAGTACCCCATTGTAAACGGGACAAAGCGTGTCTCAGACCCCCTCCCCGATTAAGGCTGGGTTTCAACTGTTTTACAAAGAATGCTTCCTTGACACCTCTCTCAAACCATTTCTTCTCTCTGGCTAAGATTTTAACTTCCTTGTCCTCAAACGTGTGGTTAGTGTCTTTCAGGTGGAGATGAACTGCAGACTGAGGTCCATTTGAGCCCTCTCTGCCTTGTTGGTATAGCCTTTTGTGTAAAGGTTGCTTAGTCTCACCTATGTAGTGTTCATTACAGTTTTACTGACATCTGATAAAATACACTACATTGCTCTGTTTGTAACTAGGGATCCTGTCCTTAGGGTGAACTAATTTCTGCCTCAAGGTGTTAACCGGTTTAAAGTAAACTGGGATTTTGTGCTGTCTGAAGATCCTCTGTAGTTTTTACCCTACTCCTGCTAAATAAGGGAGAGACACTCTTCTTCTTGTCTCCTGTCTATCTGGTCTCTTTGTTTTCTGGGACTTCTGCACTTTGTCCAGGGACCATCGTGGGTACCCACATACTGTGAGGGCTTTCTGTACAAGTTGTTGTTCTTTAGCCCTTCCATCTGCAGTTGCGGGCACCTGTAGGGGTCTGTGTTGAAGAGTCCTGATCACCCCGAGCTTGTGTTCAAGGGGGTGGTTTGAGCCAAAGAGCAGATATTGGTCAGTGTGAGTGGGTTTTCAGACAGCACAAAATCCAAGTTTACAATCCAAGACAGAAGTCAGACTACCAAATCAAGAATTTTAGCTGAGGAAGCTTCTGTGATCTGAAGCGAAACGTCCTCACGTCAAGCAACCCAGTCCAGTCGAAGATTCAAGCTTCTCTACTATGGAAACCACCTGGACAACTGAGAGCCTACACAGAAACTGTGTATTGATACCAACATTTCTCGTAGAATTTCCAGTGACCATAGCATTACCTTGAGTTTCTCGCTTTCTCTCACAGCCTCCTGGAGCTCCACCTGCAATTTTTCCAGCTCTGCCATTCGGCTATTGGCCAATTCCTGGTTATGCTCCAACTCTGCATTCAGACTCTCAAACTAACACAAAAGGAGGAGACAGGGGCAAGGATGATCAAAAACAAAGAAACAACACCAATAAAAAAAAAAGCAAAAAAAAAAACACTGATTAATCAGAGATTAAAGGTCCCATCTTCTACCTAAACTCAAAGCAGTCTAAAGTGTAGCCCAGATGTCACTGCTAGTTTTCACCCACAGTAGCTACAAGTCTACTTGCTCTGATCTGCACCCCCACTGGCATGTTAAATGTAAAATAAGGTGTGGTCAAGTACACTGCTGGTGCTCTGCTATCATGTTGTAGCAAAACACAACTGTATGACAGACCAGCAAAAACCTGGTCCAAAATAAACACTTATGGAAAATAAAAAAAACTTTAATAACTGAAATGTGCCACATTTTTATACTGATTTGCTTCCTCCCATTACAGAGCTGTCCAATGGGAGGCTGTGCCTGGTGGGATATGTTTGAGATGAGTTAAACCCCTTTTCCATTACACATATGTGGCACTACTCGGCTCTACTCGGTTTGGTTCCAGTGCTGCAGGTGTTGTAATGATTCTTCTTTGACACTCTGCCTGTGGAAACATTTCCTCCCCAGAAACACCCTCACTTCTACATCCATCATCTAAATATCAATGTGCAAGTAGTGACAGGTGATATCGATTGGTTTATCTTATCTTTTAACTAAATCACACCCATAACTAATCAAGCGAATAAAAAGAACCCTTTTACAACCTGCATCCTAATCTGTGCTCAGATTACACATTATGTTAACACTAATGTGGAGCTGGATGCGCTCCAAATGAACATGCACTATGCACTCACAGATCATCAAGATAGGGCCCCAAGCAAATAATATAATTTCAAAAGAGAAATAAATAAATAAAACAAGGGATACTCCTAGTGAAGGGTCACCTTTTGAATGTTCAAAGTAATCTGACCTCCAGCAAGGCCCCCACCACTGCCGGTGCTGCTGTAACCAGACTTCAGCTGCAAAACACATGTCAAAAATAGGAAACAAAGCACAGCAGCGTAACATAAAGGATGTCTACATACAGTATGTACATCATCCGATCAGACATATTTGAACACCTGCTTCCTTGAATTTTCATATCAATAAAGAAAATGATCTGTTCATCAACACTTGGACTGACAGCGAGTTAAGCATCAATAGCAGCTGGCTGGCTGGCTGGACATGCTCTGATGTTTGAATTGTATTACTGTCTCCTGATGTGTAAGAGGTAAAAACCAGACATTGTACGCACGCGCGCACGCACGCACGCACGCACGCACGCACACACACACACACACACACACACACACACACACACACACACACACACACACACACACACACCTGCTCCATGGCCTCTGCAAGGTGTTTGTTAAGCTTTTGTTCTCTATTGCGAAGTTTTTCAATGTCCCACTGCAAGTCCTCCACAGTCGTCTCCATCTCTGTCACCTTAGTCTCAGAGCTGGTCACTTTGTCCACCAGCTCATTGTACTGCGAGACATAAAAGACAGGTTTAAACTGCCGTTTCATCACTGACATGTTAAAATGATATGCAGTGGCTAATTGTGGACATTCTGACAACTTTCTCAAATACACAATTCAGCGATTTCTCTCCCTGATATTCACACAAACAAACCTCCATTGACATCTTGTGGTGGCGGCCTTGTAGAAGGGTTGCTAAGTCTCGCAGACGACTATTCTCTTCCAGCAGCGTGCACTTCAGAATGTTCTCAGTCTGGCTGTCGTCGTTACACACTGCCAACAAAAGATCAGGTTAGCAGTATCCAATCAACACTGTGATCAATAGTCACACTATGAAGCAATATGTAGGAAGAAATGAATTTGATCATCAGATAAACAATGTGCTCAAATTCCTCTTAGTTTGTGTCAGTGAATCATCAATTATCCATTGTAGGTACAAACATTTCCAGTTACCTGCAGCTTGAACCTGTTTGCACATGTCATCGACGCGGCTGTGCAGCCTGTCAAAGACACACACCAGGCATGCGATGGCTTCCTTGCTGAACTGCATATGCTCCTGAAGGTGCAGGGTGAGCTCCTCATCACTGCTATGCTCCAGCGTGGCCAAGAAACCCTTCGCACTCTCACTAAGGGGAGGAGGTGGTGGTGATGCACTGGCTGCCAGAAAGCAGGTAATAATACAAATAAAGCATTAAACTTCAATCTGTGCAGAGCAACAACCCCAGAGCAGCACTGTGGCTTAGTGGTTAGCACTGCTTCCTCACAGCAAGAAGGTCATGGGATCGCTTCCCACCTGGGCCTTTCTGTATGGAGTTTGCATGTTGTCCCAGTGCTCGCCTGGGTTCTCTCCGGGTGTTCCGGATTCCTCCCAATTCCAAAGACATGCAGGTTAGGTGAATTGGCGACTCTAAATTGTCCGTAGGTGTGGGTGAGAGTGTGAATGCATTTGTCTATCTATATGGCCTTGAGATAGACTGACGTCGTGTCCAGGGTGTACGCTGCCTCATGCCCCATGATTGCTAGGATAGGCTCCAGACCCCTGTGACCCTTGAATGGAGTAAGTGGGTACAGAAAACATAAAAACATACAATCTCTAAACTGAGTGTCATTTGTTACATTCTGTGATATTCTGGAGTGACAGAGTGCACTGCTACCAAATATGCAGACATTTGCCCAAATTGTAGACAAATATTGATATTCATTCGACATTTATCTGCTGGCCATGTAATTTACATTTTATTTTTTTCTTGTTTGTTCTCTACACTGACAGCTGATGGACCAGATGTCTAAGCTGGTAGCTTGTGTTACTCTGCATCTCAAATTCTACACCTGAAACATAAACCCACTGAAAAATTTCATTCACTCTATATACTGGGCACAAAACGACCACTATGGGGCTTTAAATTCAATACAGGAGCAGGACGTAAACTGATGTGATCGTCAATGTGCCATTAAACCAGTACAAAAAAACTTAAATCATGTTGACACGAGTCCATAACTAGGGATGGGACCGATCCAATCCCGGATCGGAGTCAGGTTCCGATACCGACATAATTCATGTATCGGAAAATACCGATCCAACCGGCAACATTTTCCAATACCGGAGAAGAGCCACTGTGAATCCTCTCGACTGCTGCTGTTTGCCCTCTGCTTGTTTACTGCCGAGGGGGAGGAGGATGGATTTTTCTGATGCGGGCTGTTTGAGAGAGCTCTCTTCCGCAGTGTTCTAGCTGCGATTAGCGGCAAATTTCTGCTCAGCTCTCAGCTTCAAATTGTCTGTTCGTCGAGCAGGGATTTCGCAAAAAATTAACTGAATTGTTGCTGAAAATGTGTGCTAAAAAGTTATCCGCTTCACTGTTCCGAGGCTGTAAAACACCAGGTCAGCATGCAGCCGAGGTGGACAGCGAACAGAAATTCTGTCCACTGAAAGGGAAAGTCTCCATTAAAATCCTTTAATCCATTAAAATCATGAGCGTCGATGACGATATTTATTTTAAAGTTGAAAGGCTTCGTGTTTACCAAAAGTTGTAAGTTTGCGCAGCACGTAAACAGCGAGAGAGGAAGCACAAGAAAGAGAGATGAAGGGAGAGAGAAAGCGAGCAAGAGAGAGAAAGAGTGAGTGAGAGACAGAGAGAGAGACAGACAGAGAGGGAGACAGGAAGAGAGAGACAAAGGGAGCAAGACAGAGAGGGAGACAGGCAGGGAGAGAGAGTGCAGTCTTTTCTCTTGAAGTCTATAAAAATAAGGCTATAAAAAAAAAAAGTACTTAATTCTTTCACCAAAACATCAAATCTAGGCTTTCATCTTAGATGCACTTTCTGGCATATTGTAGCTCAACTTTCAGGTCTCCTTTTTAAGAAAATATCCTCATATAAAATCAACAACAACAATAATAATATTAATAATATTAAAGCAGAGCTCTGGTATCGGATCGGAAAAGTATCTGTATCGGTACAAGTCCAAATTCAGGTATCGGGATTGGATTGGAGGTGAAAAATTGTGGATCGGTGCATCCCTATCCATAACCAGAGCGTAGTACGATATAAATTTGGCAGCATTTAAAGAACCATGGCCAGAAAAGACCCTGCTTACCCACTGGTGTATCCTGTGGTGGGTCTACGGGTGTCAACAATTCTTCTGATCCATCAGGAAGAGGGGGTTTCTGCTCCTGCTCCAGCTGATGCTGGTCCTGCTGTACTGTCTGCTCCCCGTCAGTTCGAACCTCTGGGAGTGGAGGTGGAGTTAAGGCAGAGGATGGTGAGGCTGGTAACATTTTGTCTTCCTCCACTGGAGTTGGGACACAAGGTGGGGCAGATACTGAAGCCTCGTGCTTAATAATGCGCTGGCGCAGCACCTGGACATTTGAGTCCAACTGTAAAGTAAAACACAGTAAATGACAGAGCTGTTCACTCTCAAGGAGAATCACTCACACAGCATTACTCAGATGCCAAATACTGACACTGTTTTGTCGACATTTCTCAACCCAAGCCACCATTAAAAAATAGAATCTAATTGACTGAATTAAATGTGCACACTGTACAATCACCTGTGACCAGTAGCGGTTGACAATAAGCAGCGTGGTGTCATCGGTAGCTTGTCTCTTCTCCAGCTTCTCGATTTTCTCTCGCAACTCATCCTCCATAGCTTGCCTCTGTTCCAAACGCTCACATAGCTTCTTATTCTTGAACTGGAGCACCTTCATGTCCATTTCCTCCTGCACAACACAAATACAGAAATCAACATAACGGAAATGCTGTTTGTATGAATATGTCTGCAGTGGCGTACCACTCAACTGGCATCGATTTAAGTCCGAGTTCACATATCGTGCCAGTTTCTCAACTGGAGGACGGTTCACCCAGTGACTCCACGGGTGCTTTGCAGACAACAATAGAGTTCCATTATCACTTCAGTTATTGAAGTGACTGCTGTCACACCAACCCTGGCTTGTTGCATGGGAACATGTATAGTCATTTATTGTTTCCTGTTAGAGTGCATCACATTTTTGTACGTCACAAAACTTGCATCCCAGAGATGACATATCAATGATGCAGGGCAGCTGTTTATGGAATGCCACTAGTTAAGGTATAGTTAAGATTTAGTTACTATTTAGTCAGCTATTTCTTTGAATGTATTTGATACCAGGTCCATTAATGATACACAGACATGGTATGTCACGCTCTGCAGCTTTCCAGTTGTAGCAGAACCAGCTTGGAACTATGCCATGGGGGGACAGAGTACACTGTTGTTTGGTACCCACAATGCATCTTGGTTTAAACACTTCAAGCAGTAGCTAACAGTTCCAACAAATCTCTCTCAGTTGCTGTACGTCACATTTTGTGTATCTGTTATTAGACCAGAAATACGGACATGCCGTTGGAAGAGTATTAATTTTAAGGAAGTAGACTAGTCAAAGTTTGGTACAATAATCTTCAAAAATGCTTTTTTTTTTTTGCCTGTGGCAAGGTGATCTGAATGTTTATTCAGTTGTGTCTCCACACTGAGCAGATATTAAGCTCTGACACTTCATGTGTTAATACTCCAGAGCAGGGGTTTTCAAAGTGTGGGAGAGTGAGCCCCCCCTCAAAGAACAAATGATGAGCTGAAACCCCCCCCCCCATGGACATACATACACACAATTTCAATATCTTTGTGTGTTTCTTTTTATTCTTTTACATCCTAAACACATTTTAAAAGTATTTGTACGTTTTTAAGGAATTGTCTATTAATTTACACATTTTACAGCCTTTGTAAACATTTTAAACATGTTTTAAAGGACTTTGTATTCTTTCATACATTTTACACCCTTTTCAAACATTTTAAACATGTGTTTTTAAAGAAATTTCTATTCTTCTATTTTAGTTTTTGTCATATTCTAAACATCATTTTTTAAAAACATCTCTGTGTTTTTAAATGTCTTTGGCATAACTAAGACATTTTAACATAAATAATAAGGGATGGGTATCGATAAGATTTTATCTACATCGGTGTCCTTATCAATTCGATTCCTTATTGATTCCCTTATGAATACCTCCTGTGAATTTTCTGTGTACTAAAAGTAGGCTTTACAGGTTTTCTATGTCAATAACATTTTATTGAGTCTTAAAGTAAATAATATGAAATTGGTCACTGGATCCTTGATCTCTGAATATAAATAAAAATAATCTTTAATTAGCGGACTTGTTGCTTCTGAAAAGCAGTGAAGCAATGAACCAATGAAGCAGTGGGTCAGCATTGCTTCGTTGTTTCATGCTTCAAAGTGGAGCCGTTACAGAAGCAGTTGATTACAGACCTGCTGCAGGGCCTGTAATCAATGTAAAGAAATTATCATTTTCCCAATTAAACACCCTTAAAAACAATGGCGGCTCTGAAGGACCGATAAGGGACTCATTAAGCAAAAAGGCTATTGATGTCGGTGAATCATTTCTTAATGATTCTCGAAAAGAACTGGTTCATGATACCCTTCTCTCTCGCGCCCACCCTGAAGAACTCCAGTTTGAAAACCACTGCTCCAGACCGTACCCTTTAAAATGGTATATTACACTACATATTTCAAGGTACTTCATTTTCTACCCTATGGGGCCATAATCTGTACGTGTTCCCATGCTACGAGCCCCCGTGTACTCCTCTTGATTGTTTTCAATCACTTTTACCTTAATATAAACCACTTTATCATGTTTACTGTATGTCTGGTGTCACACAGGAAGGGAATTGTAATCATGGGTATGATTGTTGAAGCACTAATATGTCTGCAGAAGCAACATACGAAACTAGAGGCATTCAAGCACTGACCGTGGAAGATACTCCAGCTATTCGGATGGGCTCAATGAGAGTGGTGGTGGTCTTCTCTTCCTTTTTGCTCTTCTTCTCAGGTGGGCCGGGGGGGCTGTCCCCCCCTGAGGGACGCTTTCCTCCCCCAACACCTGACATCGTTCCTTCCCCTACAAAAGACAAACATGCTTCAAAACACAGTCACTCCTACAAACTGCTTTCAGTGCACCGACATTAAAATTACTATTCCTAGACGGTTATCGCAGTTGATGCTGAACGCGCCAGTCAGAAAAGCTTCTAGCTACCTTTGATTTGGCTACGCTACATTAGCAACCTCCAACTAAGCTATGCTAACGCTAACCTCTATGCTACGAATATCAACTCAGTGCTTTATATTTCTCACAAAGAAAAAAAAAAACCGCTTTATGTTGTGCAAAAACGCTTTTGTCTCCCCGTAATAGTGATGCTACAAACCTTCTCAGGCGGCGATTGAAAAAAAAAAAAAAGATACCCAGACAGGAAGTGACGACAGATTTCCCACTTAATATTTTATTTTGTCAAAGTTTTTTTTTTTTTTTACTAAAAATCAAATGATGAATTTCTGGCACAAGAAACGACTCGAATAAAGTTTTTTTTTCGTGAACCAAATTGTTTAAAGGCGGCATTAATTAATATTATTTCCATTTGTTGAATTCTATTTGAAAGGTTGCTGTTGTTACGGTCGTTTTTGTACTGAAGCTTCGATGTCATTCTCCCCTCCGCCCTCATGGTGGCAGTAAAGCCACGCCGCGTGGTAAAACAAGTCTGAAGTAGTTTCAAGGAATGTGCCCAGAAAGTAAACAGTTGGTAGCTGCTGCTGTTAGCTTACGTCCATCTACGGGGGAATTAGATGGTTTCATGTGATTTTCCTCGAACTGATGTGGCATTATTTTAAGTTTTTCTGTTGCGTCCATTATTCCCTGTGTTCATTTCACAGTTCTTTTGTCGTTTTACTGCATACACGGTGAGTGTTTTGGTCCGTAAAGCGGCTTTCCAGGTACAGTTAGCTGTGATGATGAATCAGATATGTTTGAGAATGACAAAATAGAGGAGAAACGTGTGAACAGCTGCCGAAGTGCCTGCAAACGAGAAGAAAACGAAGCACTTCCGTGTCAGGGTGTCCTCTCTGTCGTTCCGCTTGCAGATTTGTATCACCATGACCAAAGACATCGTTGTTGGAGATGAATTGCCAGACTGGGTAGGTGCCAAAGAGTTCTACCAGAAATATGACCCAAAAGAGGTGATTGGAAGGTGAGTAGTTGTAATAGTAATGATTTTTGTTCTTTTAGAAGTAGTTGTCTTTTTTGGACATAATGTTCTACACAGTACAACTCACTCTTCCCTAACAAAGATGATGCATATGTCACACTCAGAAAGGGTACATTACCAATATAATCTGTCAAAGACAATGAAATGAAGTAAACACACATGTTCGGTGAAGTTCAATGATCCTGCAACTACACCTGCACTCAAAAGACATGCTTTTATGTGTGTGTAGTGGCAGCACCCTCACATCGGGGTGAATGTGAGGCATTACTGTAAAGCGTTTTGAGCATCTGATGCAGATAGAAAAGCGCTATATAAATGCAATCCATTTACCATTTTGTCATTGCTGCAAATTCCCTTTCTTGCAGCATGGGCGGTGGGAATTCTATCATCGCCGATGCGCCCATCACATAGTCCCGGTCACAAAACCTACCTCTACAAAAAATGTTTTTAAAGTACAAACTAACTCAGCAAGGATAAACTCATAGCCTTGTTGACCAGGTATCTCAGCAGGATAAGGAATTGAGCTCTCAATACGTAGGCCTGGGTTCAATTCCTGATCATCCTACCTGTCTGTGTCCTTGGACAAGACAGTTTATCTGCATTGTCTTATTTTACTTAGCTGTAAATAATGGGGAAGTAACCGGTGTTGGACTGGTGTCTCATCCACTTCACACTACACAGTCTGGAGATAAGCCTATGTAGGCTTATTTGTTGTTGTTAACATAGTGTAATAATTAGTGCATGACTGAAATGGGTTTTTTAATGACATGTTTCTAATTATAGAACAGACTGGCCCATGTCTGACATATACTGCTAAGTTGTGTAAATTGGCTATTGATACAGTACTGTATTCCTCACCATTCAATAACAAACCGCCGTGATCGTACCGCATCCAATAAGAAACTGTCATGATTATCACAAGATGGAGGTTGACATTGTGGCGTTAAAGCTGTACAGGAGACAGTTGACAAACTGTAAGCTCAAAACATAGGATTAAAATCGAGTTAGGGTTGTGTATGAATTGTGATTTGGGGTAGTTTAAATAAGGATGGGTCAGCCACATGGGGTGTGCAGCCAGTACATTCTGAGTGCCGGTCCCAAGCCCGGATAAATGAGGGTTGTATCAGGAAGGGCATCCAGCATAAAACAAGTTAACCCAACTATGCAGACTCAGAATCGAATTCCCATACCGGATCGGTCGCGGCCCGGGTTAACAACGTCCGCCACCGGTGCTATTGCCCAACAGGGTGCCGGTGGAAATTGGGCTACTGATGGGCGAAGACGACAAAGAAGAGGAGGAAAACGTTGCCACGAACAGCGGGAGAAGAAAACTAGAAGGGTGGAAATGAGAGTGGGGACTTTGAATGTTGGTAGTATGACTGGTAAAGGGAGAGAGCTGGCTGATATGATGGAGAGGAGAAAGGTAGATATATTGTGTGTGCAAGAGACCAAGTGGAAGGGAAGTAAGAGCAGGAGCATCGGCAGTGGGTACAAGTTGTTGTACCATGGTGAGGACAGGAAGAGAAATGGTGTTGGGGTCATTTTAAAGGAAGAATATGTTAAAAGTGTGTTGGAGGTTAAGCGAGTGTCTGACAGGGTGATGAGTGTGAAGTTGGAAATTGAAGGGGTGATGATGAATATCATCAGTGCATATGCCCCACAGGTAGGTTGTGAGATGAAGGAGAAAGAAGATTTCTGGAGTGTGTTAGATGAGGTGGTGGAGAGTGTGCCCAAGCATGAAAGAGTGGTGATAGGAGCAGACTTCAGTGGGCATGTTGGTGATGGGAACAGAGGTGATGAGGAAGTAATGGGTAGATATGGTATCAAGGATAGGAATGGGGAAGGACAGATGGTAGTTGATTTTGCAAAAAGGATGGAAATGGCTGTGGTGAATACCTACTTTAAGAAAAGGGAGGAGCCAGCACAGGGTAACATATAAGAGTGGAGGAAGGTGCACACAGGTGGACTACATTCTTTATAGGAGATGCAAGCTAAAAGAAATCACAGACTGTAAGGTGGTAGCAGGAGAGAGTGTCACTAGACAGCATAGGATGGTTGTTTGTAGGATGACTTTAGAGGTAAAGAAGAAGAAGAGAGTGAGAGCTCAACAAAGGATCAGATGGTGGAAGCTGAAGGAGGAAGACTGTTGTGTGAAATTTAGCGAGCAGGTGAGAGAAGCACTGGTTGGAGGGGAAGCAATTTTGGACAACTGGAAAAGTACTGCAGATGTGGTGAGGGAGACAGCGAGGACAGTACTGGGTATGACATCTGGACAGTGGAAGGAAAACAAGGAGACTTGGTGGTGGAATGAAGAGGTCCAGGAAAGCATAAGGAGAAAGAGGTTGGCGAAAAAGCTTTGGGATAGTCGGAGAGATGAAGAAAGTAGACAGGAGTACAAGGAGATGCGGCGTAAGGCGAGAAGAGAAGTGGCAAAAGCAAAGGAAAAGGCATATTGCGAGCTGTACAAGAAGTTGAATAGGAAGGGAGGAGAAAAGGCTTGTACCGATTGGCCAGACAAAGGGACAGAGCTGGAAAGGATGTGCAGCAGGTTAGGGTGGTAAAGATGCACATGGTAATGTGCTGACAAGTGAGGAGTGTGTGCTGAGAATGGAGGGAAATATTTTGAAGAGTTGATGAATAAAGAAAATGAGCAAGAGAAAAGGCTGGATGATGTGGTGAGAGTAAATCAGGAAGTAAAAGAGTTTAGCAAGGAAGAAGTGAGGGCTGCTATGAAGAGGATGAAGAGTGGAAAGGCAGTTGGTCCAGATGACATTCCAGTGGAGGTATGGAAATGTCTAGGAGAGATGGCAGTAGAGTTTCTAACCAGATTGTTTAATAAAATCTTGGAAAGTGAGAGGATGCCTGAGGAGTGGAGACAAAGTGTGCTGGTTCCTATTTTCAAGAACAAGGGTAATGTGCAGAGCTGCAGTAACTACAGAGGCATAAAGCTGATCAGCCACAGCATGAAGTTATGGGAAAGAGTAGTAGAAGCTAGGCTTAGAAAACAGGTGAAGATCTGTGAGCAGCAATATGGTTTCATGTCGAGAAAGAGCACTACAGATGCAATGTTTGCTCTGAGAATACTGTTGGAAAAGTACAGAGAAGGACAGAAAGAGTTACATTGTGTGTTTGTGGAAAAAGCTTATGATAGGGTGCCAAGAGAAGAGTTGTGGCATTGTATGAGGAAGTCTGGAGTGGCAGAGAAGTATGTTAGGGTAGTGCAGGACATGTACAAGAATAGTGTGACAGCAGTGAGATGCGCAGTCGGAATGACAGACTCATTCAAGGTGGAGGTGGGATTACACCAAGGATCAGCTCTGAGTCCTTTCTTGTTTGCAGTGGTGATGGACAGCTTTACAGATGAGATCAGACAGGAGTCCCCATGGACTATGATGTTTGCAGATGACATTGTGATCTGTAGTGAGAATAGAGAACAAGTTGAGTCTAGTCTGGAGAAGTGGAGATATGCTTTGGAGAGAAGGGGAATGAAAGTCAGTAGAAGCAAGATTGAGTACATGTGTGTGAATGAGAGGGAGCCCAGTGGAATAGTGCAGTTACAAGGAGTAGAAGTGGTGAAAGTAGATGAGTTTAAATATTTGGGGTCAACTGTTCAAAGTAATGGAGAGTGTGGTAGAGAGGTGAAGAAGAGAGTGCAGGCAGGGTGGAGTGGGTGGAGAAAGGTGGCAGGAGTGATTTGTGACCGAAGAATATCAGCAAGAGTGAAGGGGAAAGTTTACAAGACAGTAGTGAGACCAGCTATGTTGTATGGTTTAGAGACAGTGGCACTAACAAAAAGACAGGAGGCAGAGCTGGAGGTGGCATAGCTGAAGATGTTGAGATTCTCTTTGGGAGTGACAAGAATGGACAAGATTAGGAATGAACATATCAGAGGGACAGCTCAGGTGGGACGGTTTGGAGACAAAGTCAGAGAGGCGAGATTGAGATGGTTTGGACATGTGCAGAGGAGGGACCCAGGGTATATAGGGAGAAGGATGCTGAGGATGGAGCCACCAGGCAGGAGGAGAAGAGGGAGGCCAAAGAGGAGGTTCATGGATGTGCTGAGGGAGGACATGCAGGTGGTTGGTGTGACAGAGGAAGACACAGAGGACAGGGTGAGATGGAAACGATTGATCTGCTGTGGCGACCCCTAACGGGAACAGCCGAAAGACAAAGAAGAAGAAGAGGTGTACGTATAGCAATTCGCAGTTTGTATATGTTACTGTATCAACAGCTATTTTTGTTTGTTCGCATGGGCTCCAATACAAGAATTCAACAATAAAAATAGCTGTATTTAATGAACATTTATTTAACACTGCTACTGTTTGCAATGTCCCTGTTCGAGTTTTACGTGTTTGTTTGTTGGTTGGTTGGATAGGTAACATTACATCCAGTATGTGAATATTTCCTACTGTTTCAAAACATCCACTCCCACTGTTTTCAGGCACCCATCTGCATGTAAATTGGCACAAGGGGGAGCCCTGGCAGTGTTCCGCCGATGCCATCCTGACATGCTCTCTTGTCAAAGGCAACAGTAGTTTTCGTTTATGTTTGATTGCAGACATTGGCCAAGGGTGATTATCGTCAAATGCATTTAAATGGCGTGATTATCTGGCCAGTCAATTAATATGTCTACCACTTGTAATAAATATTACTGTAAAAAAAAGTTTTTTGGTACATTAACTTATTACAGATGTTGTGACTGTACTTTAATGAGGCATGAGACATTGTGTTACACTTCATTATATTTAAAAGGGTCCCTCTACTTAATACATTTATGTGTATTTGAGTGCAAAACCAGTAGAAATATGATGCAATCCAGTAAGATAATACAAAACAAACATTTGCATTCAACACAAATATACAAAAGTAGATGGAGTAGTAAAATAATATATAACTCTAACTGTAAATGGTTTATTAATTAAACGTTTTACCTTGATTTTGTGTGTGGTGTGTGTGTGTGTGTGTGTGTGTGTGTGTGTGTGTGTGTGTGTGTGTGTGTGTGTGTGTGTGTGTGTGTGTGTGTGTGTGTGTTGTAGTCGTCATTGACGACAGAAAAGATTCTAGGTCAGTGCACAATGTTAACACAAATAGCACTTTTGTTGTTGGTAGAGATGCTGCAGATCTTGTGTTTTAGGGGTGTAAGCAGTGTGGTGCGCCGTTGTGTGCACAAACACACTGGGCAGGAGTTGGCAGTGAAGATTATTGAGATCACAGCAGAGAAGATGACCACTCAGCAGTTGCAGGAGGTGAAAATCTCCACACTTAAAGAAATTCAAGTCCTCAACATGGTGAAGGGACACTCCTCAATCAGTACGTCGGAATTCTACTTTTCTGCACTGCGAATCTCTGTGTTTTGTTAGTTGTGGAGAGCTATGCATTGATTCAGCTGCTTTTGGAATCTCTTTAGTTACCCTCATTGATTCCTATGAGTCTACAACTTTCATATTTTTGGTGTTTGACCTGTGAGTATGAGAAAATGAAAGAAATGTATCATTTCATTCCCCCAGATCCATAATTTTTTCCTGAAATCAATGTCCTTGTTTTTCTCTCTCTCTCTCTCTCAGCATGAGGCGTGGAGAGCTGTTTGACTACCTCACAGAAAAAGTTACTCTGAGTGAAAAAGAAGCTAGGTGAGCTTCAACATTGGTACATCCCATCAGAAAATAAAATTCCACACATTTTGGTTTTTGATATGGCAGGTTGGCTACTGATACCAGCCTACCTGTGCAGTTTCTATGGAAGTAAATCTGTGCCATCAGAGTTTGAATTTGAATTTTTAAGGTTGAAATTTTTTTTTGCATCAAAATCAGAGTATGACCATACAGCAGACCTGTGTGACTGTTGCCTTACCTGTCCAGCAGATATCCAGCAAAAGAAATAAAACACTATTATGACCATTTAATAGGAAATGTATGGAAGTAAATCTGTGCCATCAGTGTCTGAAGTTGAATTTCTAGGGTTGAATTTGTTTAGCATCAAAATATTCAGCCTCAGAAACTACAGCCTAAAAAAAAAAAAAAAATTCAACCTCAAAAAAATAGAAAGCGGGGAGAAGCAATCGATGCCTGTCTCAATCATCCAAAGTCACAGATTTACTGTCATAAATGTTGGATGATTGAGACAGGCATCGATTGCTTCTCCCTGCTTTTCTATTTTGTGAGGTTGAATTGTTTTTTTGTTTTTTGGGGGGGTTGGGGGGGGGGTCTGCTGTATCAGTTGTCAGTGCTAACGTCAGTTACCGTGTTTTTGTCTGGTTTACCAAAAGTGTAGTTAACTCGACTGCAGCATAAAGGTTGATTTTTGAACATGCATACATCATGTACTTACCTGTTCATATCTGTAAGTTTTCACTGAGCAAAATTTTATTATTTCCCATAAACCCCCCCCCCAAAAAAAAAAATACTATACCAGCAGTAACATTAGCTGTAACTTTTGAAATACCACAAAAAAAAAAACATTTATAGTAAAGTGTAGTAAAGTAAATTATTTAAATTTTGTGGAAACTTAAATGTAACTGTGGGGCTTATAAAAACAGGAGTATAATGCGAGCTTTGCTGGAAGCGGTGCAATACCTTCACTCCCTGAATATCGTTCACCGGGACCTGAAGCCTGAGAACATTCTCCTGGATGATCAAGGGCATATCAAACTGTCTGACTTTGGCTTCTCAGTGCAGCTACAGCCCGGGGAGAAGCTCAGAGGTACCACAGTTTAAAACAAATGTACACTTTTTAGTTTTTGCATATAGAGGGAGGTTTATCCTTTCTGTTCTTCGTGTTGTGGTAACTAGAACTCTGTGGTACTCCTGGTTACCTGGCCCCGGAAATACTAAAATGTTCCATGGATGAAATGCACCCAGGCTACGGCAAGGAGGTTGATCTGTAAGTGATGTAACGTTTATCTGGGTATTTTAATGTTAAAATGTAAAGGCAGGCGTTGGGTTTTAATTCTGAATCTTTCTTGCTTTGGTGTACGTGTTGGTAAGGTGGGCGTGCGGCGTGATCCTTTTCACCTTACTGGCCGGTTCACCGCCATTCTGGCATCGCAAACAGATGCTGATGCTGAGAATGATAATGGAGGGGCACTATCAGTTCAGCTCTCCGGAGTGGGACGACAGGTCGGACACTGTAAAGGATCTAGTAAGGTTCTTTTCTCTACACTTGATGCCAATTTTTTTTCTTAAACCCTAATGTTTAGTGTTTAATATTTCTGACTTTCCATTTATGTTAAAATTAAATTAACAAATTAGCTCCACCTAATTCATTTATGTGTTGCCTTTTTTAGGTTGGTCCAGCAGTTCTCTTTTCAGTGTATACTTTTGATTTTGGGGTTGATTTACTCCCAACATATGGAATAATTTCATCTGACTCAAAGGTCAGAAATGGAATTTGTTGTTATTTTTGCTCAGTTGGATTGTGTTCAAGTATTTTAACCCTAGTTCCCCTGTGTCATTGGTTGCTGAAATACAGGAGGGCAGAGGGGGAAAATATACCATCAGGCAGTGGTTCTCAATGTGTGGGCCCGAGGGAGCTGCAAGTGGTCATTAAATATAAATAAATACATTTTTTTTTTTTTTTTTTTATGTGATGATAAAGTTTATGGCAGCACAGTGGTTTACTGGTGGAGTTTGCATATTCTCCCTGTGTTTGTGTGGATCCCATCCAAGTGGTCCAGCTTACTCACACTTCCAAAGACATGCAGGTTAGATGGACTGAAAACTCAAGTATAAATGTGCCCCCCCCCCCCCCCCCAAAAAAAGAATATGTATTGTATTATTTTTAAATGTAATCAGAAGTAATAAAAACAAAGTCATGGCATTTACATTGTTATTCTTCCAACCTAGTTTAACATAATTTAGATGGAAATGCTTTATCTGAATCTAATGCGTCAATCAAAACTGTTGTTAAATGTTTGGTTGGGTTTTAAAGTGGGCCCTAGTGTTTTTAAGGTTGGAAATGGCTCCTATAATAGTTATTTTAGGGAAAAATGTTTAACTGGACCCAAGAGAAATTTGTTGAGCCATTACTATACCAACACTTTATTTTCTTACAGTGTGTTCCAATGGAGCATGTAGAACCTTTCATTTTTTTCTATAATTTGACACAAAATTAAGATTGTTCAAACAGCAGCTTCTCAGACATGGATATGGCATAACTGCATTGTGTTGGTATATTTTTGTGATAGATATCCAGGCTGCTGGTACTCGATCCAGCTCTCCGTCTGACTGCAGAACAAGCGTTATCACATTCCTTCTTCAGACAGTACCAGAAGGAGGACGTACGACTCTTCAGTCCCAGAAAGACATTTCGAGTGAGTCACCATACTGAGTCCTTTTTTCAAGGCAGCAGACTGTAACACACAGAGAACTATGTCCTGAAGTAAAGATCCTTTAAAGTACTTTTTTTTTTTTTTGTTTCCCTCCACAGGTGTTGATCATCTCTGTGCTAGCGTGTATCAGGATGTACAGCCGTTATCGCAAAGCTCGGCCACTGACTCGGGAGGTGCTGGGCAGAGATCCTTACTCTGTTCGCGGCATCCGCAAACTCATCGACGGATGTGCTTTCCGCATCTACGGACACTGGGTGAAGAAAGGCGAGCAGCAGAACAGAGCCGCCCTCTTTCAAAACACAGCTAAGATTGTGCTACTGGACCTGGAGGACTTTGACACTTAAAAACCTCATGCCTAACCATGTGGATTTGTTGTTTATATATTACCATTTGCATGTACTGTTGTGTCAGCGCATGCCTTATCAAGTTACTGTGTTTAATTTTACAATGAGGAATTCAGGGACCTGGACTTTCTTATTCCTTACTGTGCATCCCTTCTTTGCAGTTTAAGTTCAGGCATGCTCAGTAGAATTTTTTATTATTATTATAATACTCTGAAGTTTTTCCTGATGGAAACACCACAAAGTCAAGTCAGAGGGTTTGCAGAACAAAGCTATTTGTGATGCCACTTTGCAGAATAGTACACATTACACAGTGTCCTGATTAAACACATAACAAGAAGGTGCATTGCATACTGTATATTAGGAATTTTAACCTTTTGATCATCAGTTATGACTGAGGAAAGTGTTTCTAATCACTGTGTGGTTAAAGCTGATTTTTAAAGCACTGTGATTGGTTATTTAATAATCATACACCTATTGCATAAAGGCTGTTTTACAAATATGCCACTGCAAACAAAGTACTATGAAGCGATATATGAGGACCTTTTGAAATATTTATGTTCTGTACAGTATTTTAGTTCTTTTTAGAAAAAAAATACTTTAGCTGTCATGCACAGAGCCTTTCCTCAATAAACCCACTTAGTGTAACTGTGAAGTCTGACTGTATCTAACACAAATATTCTATTTAATAAAAGAATCATGTATGTGCTGTATAAAAAAAAAAAGGTTAATTACACTAAAACCAGTCTTGGAGTAGTCTTTATTTTATGAGCTCTGGTTTCACATCAACAAACTGGATGCAGGATTGCCTGGAAAAAAATATCAGTCATGAATTGATGGTGGTGTGTTCATGCTGTGTGGATTCTTGTGCACTGCTGTGCTGAGCTGCAATTTCTTTCAATCGTTGGTCCAGTTGTCCAGACACAAGCATCATCTGCTGTCTGATTTCCTGTTCAATTAATGCCCTCAGTTCTGACATAGAGACTAAAAGAAAAATTAATTAGCCAAAAGTTTCCTTTTGCATGAGTCAATTTATAACAGTGTTGTTTAATCTGTCGTCCTACCCAGTGTGGCTCCTTCACACTCTAAGTTGGACACTTCTTGAGTTTGAAGAGATGTTTCTTTCTGTGGTATTTCTGCTTCTGTCACATTGTCAACATCTGATGCAAATGGTGGGGGACAGTTTGAAAGATGAAATAAATCAATTCTTGTCATTTCAAAGTGTCAAAATGGAAGCAGAAAAAAGTGCAAAGGGATGAAAAAAATTGTAGTAAATGTGCATGTTACACTAAAACTCAAATGCCTACTTCATATATGTTGATTTACATACAGTATTAAGAAAGAAAAATAGCAACTGTTTAAACAAAACTGAAAGACACCAAGTGTAAAATAGCTGACCTAGTCTATGGAAGTGAAGGAAATTAACAAAAGAGCTCATTTAAAACAACATGTAACTTAAAAACCATGTATATTTGTTAATAGTAAAGGTGCCTAAATGATTTGCTGTGAAGATCTATGAATTAGTTTAGATACAGACCAAAATTAAATGTTGATGTTATGTCAATTCCGTAATACAATTGTATTTTGTAAAAAAAAAAAAAAAAAATCAATCTAAAATAACACACTATTCTGAGTAACAGTGATTTACTACTTTGCAGAGAATTTATCAATTGCTATCGTTGGGCAAAACCTCTCAATACTATTATTAATACTGAGGGCAGAGTAATTCCAAATTAGGCTGAAAATAACAGAATTTCAACTGTAATTGTGAGTTTTCAGGTGGCCTTATACTAGGAATACTGAAAGCCTTGGGATGGTGGGGGAGGGGCTACAGCCCCCTTAAGTCCCACCTCAGTACCACCTATGGTTGGTAAATTAGCCATACAAATTTAAGGACAGAGATTGTCAATTTTATGAAAAATGCATCCCTACGAATCATGACAATAAGATCATAAGACATGTCTTGTGTAATGTCTACATGTCTAATATGAAAACATAAATTTGACCCTTTTCCTTATCTCTTAATTTACATTTTGAGAACTTTAACTTGTGATAAGTTGTAATTAGACTTTTTTTCCCCATTTTTGTTTAATTTTTTCAAATTTCATTCCACGTAACACTTTTTTTTTTTTTTTTACAAAATATGACACTTTGTGAAACTATCTGGGACTGATTTTCTGTAACTGTTACCTGAAACAGCTGAATCCTCACCCGCCAGAATGTTTTCCTCTGAAACCCCAGAGTAAGAAAAATACAGATCAAGTTTTTCCTGTGATAGCATGAAGGGGAAAAAGTGTCAGCTGGAGAACATCTCACTCAAAGTTAACTCTGCCTTCATGCTCCTACCTGTGGAGTGAAAATATATTTATAGAGTTTGAAGTGTGTGATGTAGGAGTTGTGGATATACTCAAGGATACAAGTCGCCTCCTTAAGGCTGAAGAGGTTAACACTGACAGGAGGCCGCTGTGGTGGACACGATCAGAGACATCAGTATGAAGACAAATATATTTTTGTAGACAGTATAACAGACTATATTTGTGTACATTCCTGTCATTTAAAGTTGAACCGGTGACCCACCCGGACTGAATGACAGAGCAGAAGCTCCTTGCAGTATTCACAGCAGTGCTCCCTGTTGTCCAATGAAGTTTCTGAAAGATATGAAGTAAAAATGAAAGAGTTACAGTGAGGAAAATAAGTATTTGAACACCCTGCGGTTTTGCAAGTTCTCCCACTTACAAATCATGGAGGGGTCTGAAATTTTCATCTTAGGTGCATGTCCACTGTGAGAGACATAATCTAAAAAAAAAAAAAAATCTGGAAATCACAGTGTATGATTAATAATTTATTTGTATGTTACTGCTGCAAATAAGTATTTGATCACCTGCCAACCAGCAAGAATTCTGGCTCACACAGACCTGTTAATTTTTTTTTAAGAAGCCCTCTTATTCTGCACTCTTTACCTGTATTAATTGCACCTGTTTGAACTTGTTACCTGTTCACACAATCAATCACACTCCAACCTGTCCACCATAGCCAAGACCAAAGAGGTGTGTAAGGACACCAGGGACAAAACTGTAGACCTGCACAAGGCTGGGATGGACTACAGGACAACAGACAAGCAGCTTGGTAGAAGACAACAACTGTTATGATTAGTTATTAGAAAATGGAAGAAACACAAGATGACTGTCAATCTCCCTCGGTCTGGGATTCCATGCAAGATCTCACTTTGTGGAGTAAGGATAATTTTGAGAAAGCTCAGAACTACACAGGAGGACTGGTCAATGACTGGGACCACAGTCACAAAGATTACATTAGTAACACATGATGGTGTCATGGTTTAAAATCCTGCAGGGCAGCAAGGTCCCCCTGCTCAAGCCAGCACGTCCAGGCCCGTTTGAAGTTCACCGGTGACCATCTGGATGATCCAGAGGAGGCATGAGAGAAGGTTGTGGTCAGATGAGACCAGAATAGAGCTTTTTGGAATCAACTCCACTTACCATGTTTAGAGGATGAGAACGGCCACAAGAAAACCATCCCAATCGTGAAGCATGGGGGTGGAAACATCATACTCAGGGGGTGCTCTTCTGCAAAGGGGACAGGATGACTGCACCGTATTGAAGGGAGGATGGATGGGGTCATGTATTGCGAGATTTTGGCAAACAACCTCCTTCCGTCAGTAAGAGCATTGAAGATGGGTCATGGCTGGGTCTTCCAGCATGACAATGACCCCAAACACACAGCCAGGGCAACTAAGGAGGGGCTCCATAAGAAGCATTTCAAGTTCCTGGAGTGGCCTGGCCAGTCTCCAGACCTGAACTCAATAGAAAATCTTTGGAGGGAGCTGAAACTCCAAACCTGAAATATCTAGAGAAGACCTGTATGGAGGAGTGGACCAAAATCCCTGCTGCAGTGTGTGAAAACTTGGTCAAGAACTACAGGAAACGTTTGACCTCTGTAATAGCAAACAATGTCTACTGTACCAAATATTAACATTGATTTTCATAGGTGTTCAAATACTTATTTGCAACAGTAACATACAAATAATTATTAAAAAAATCATACACTGTGATTTCCGGATTTTTTTTTTTTTTTAGATTATGTCTCTCACAGTGAACATGCACCTAAGATGAAAATTTCAGACCCCTCCGATTTGTAAGTGGGAGAACTTGCAAAATCGCAGGGTGTTCAAATACTTATTTTCCTCACTGTAAATCTGACTTAGTTCTGTTCTTGTAGGTGTGCCATTTGGGACGATGGCTGTTTTTTGCTCTGGCAGCTTCCGCTGAGCATTGATGTTCTGAAATGCAGCTTCCGGTACCTCGTATAGTATATATAGTATACAAGGTTGGGTAGGATTACTTTGAAAGAATACATGTGGATTACATGTATGTATGTACATACATTTGGATTACTTGTAATCTAATTACTTTTGGATTACATTTCAAAGTAATCCTACCCAACCCTATATATATATATAATATATATATAGACACACACACACACAAAATAACTCTGTGAGATCTTCCAGTAACATAACTTACCGATGTTGACCTCGTGAATGGACTTAATGATTGACAGGACAGCAGATGTTTGCTCCTTACTGAATCCATTCTCTCTACAAAAGAACACAGACTGCACGTACAACTCAAGCAGAACTCCTTTCTGTGGTTCAGGGATGTCAAATTGAAAGACTCGGTTTAAAGTACTGCAACAGAAGAAAAGAAGTGTTCTTTTATTTAAAAAAAAAATACTCTCTTGGCCGTTGACTTTTTTACTGTCTTATGACAATTTAAAAAAAGAGCTAATAGGATTAATAAAGGGAATAGTTTTGACTGTGTTGAATGATGATGACTGAAACTGACCTTTGTTACCATTCTTACTGTTTTTACCCCATAACTCCTTAACATCCAGTCACAGATAGTCCAAACTATACCTTTTTGGAATCTTTGTGATCAGACAAATAATGTTGTATAGTTTTCCATATGATTGGAGCATCTTTTAATTTTAACCCCTGTATAACCCTTCATTGACCCCTACCTGGCTGCAGGGGTGCCACCAGGATTTTGGGCCCCATAAAAAGAAAACTTACTGGGGACCCCCCGTATTATTTTGTCAGTATTATAATTGTATTAGGGGCCTCTCTGGGCCTCTGTCAATCATGGGCCCCAAGAATCCGTCTCCTAATTCTCACCCTTTCGTCACCCCAAGTCAATCATTTTGTTTTTGTTCAAAAAGTATCGTGTATGCCAATTTTGGTGGTCGTTTCCAGAAATGAACGACTGTTACAGTTATGTGTTTCACTATATCGTGAAACTATAAAAATAGGTAAGAGGATGAGTAGATTTTACAGAGTATTTTGTGTAAAATACGAAACCTCTCCAGATCAGCTGCACTCTGCAGTTTGTCGATTTCTTCCATGTCGTGGTAGCTGACATCTGTCCTGAGAACACATTTGGATTTAGCGTTAGATATATTATCAAGACATGTTGGAAGCAGTTAATGAAGCTCAAACTGTAGAAATCTGGATGCACTCTTTTCTCACCAAAGCATAATTTTAGCTTTTGGGGGCTTTTGTTCCTAAAAGAGAACATGATGTCAAATTCACAAGAACGCAACCGTGTTCTCTCAGCTTTTCTATTTTAACTTGTTCTCATTTAAAATTAGCAATTGTATTTAAAGCTGGTGTAGTTTTTACCTTCAATTTCGCATCCATTAAAAAAAAAATTGTGTCCAAAAATCCTTCACTCTGTATTACGTCACACGCGTCTCCACAAGCTTTGTTCCGTGGGATTTTAAAACTGCTTTTTTCCACCGTGGCGCAGTGGAGATTTTGTTGTTTTTTTTTGTTGTTGTTGTTATTTGTTTGTTTTTTTCAGGGAACTATAAAATATTACGTCGAGAAGTCGGACTTTCAAAAAAACCGTGGAAGGTAAATAAGACGTTTTCCACGTTTTGTTACGTTGTAACTTAGCAACGCTTTTCACTTCCGGTTTCTATTTAAATTTAATTCGTTAATTATATTATTATATTATACAAGTATGAGATATGTATCCGTCATGATGCCTGATGTTAGAGTACTATTAAACTAACTAGTATACTGTACTGAACTTTACAAAGTATCAGTGAAAAAAAAAACTCGGCTGTACGAAAGTAAGACGATGGGGGAAACTGGGAATAACAATAACATATATAATCGCACAGGTTCAAATATTTTCCCTCTGGAAATCATATTGTTAACTGTACTGTTTTAGATGTCTTTGAGTTACCAACGCAGTGGCGGATCCAGACAATTTACATGGGGTTAATGGGGGGGGGGGGGGTGTTCAGGCTATTTTAGCCACCAGGGGGAGCTCGAGGTATTACGTGTAAAGAGATTTGTCACTCAAAGCCAATGATCAGCGGCCTGTTTCTGAAAGCAGGTTGAACAAACCCTGAACTCGGGGTTGACTCAAGATGAAACTCTCAGACTCCAGTTTCATAACATTTGATGTGAGTTGGTTCACTGAACTCTGAGTCCAGATGATTAAAAAGTCTGCATCAATGAAACACACACACCAAGATTCACAATGGCAACAGGTGACAAAATACTAAATCATACAATTTTGGCTCAGTGGAGTTAGAAATGAATGTTTATATAGAATTAGAATAATGAATGTTTACAAGTGCAATGGTAAGAATATTTAATTCGGTGAAAGATGGAATGCTCCATTCAACTCGTGTGGTTCATTGAATGGAACAGTCCATGTTTCACCGAATTAAATATTCTTTTCATTGCACCAATGAAAAACATTCATTATTTGTTTTATATAGAGAAAAGGGACTTACATTTTGGTGTGTGTCAAGGGTCCTTTGATGTCAAGAGGTTCCAAACAGTCCATCATGAACTTCAGATAGCAATCCAACCCAAAATTGTTCTCAGTCAACTTGCAAAACCAGATAGTTCAAAAACAATCGACGATGTAGTCCATACCTGATGCTGTGCAAAAGCAAACTTGCCATGTTTGGTTTTAAGCTAAGCGCCATTGCTGCTAGTGTGCGCGTGCTATAGTCGCGGTGTGCAATAGCACAAAATGTATAGAACCAAATCTGCACGCTAAATTGAACCAAAATTGCATGGTAAATGGAACACAATGGCAAATGGTATGAATAATCCATATCACGTGACATACAAACCACCAATCAAATGACAAGGCTCATGATTATATATATATATATAGATCTATTTAAGGCAAATTTTCTGATTCAATGGAAAGTTTAAAAGTAATATTGAGGCCTGGAGAATCTTACCACTAATTATGACAGGACGAGTCAATGCAATTAAAATGGTTACTCTACCAACATTCTTATACTTGTTTCAGAACTTGCCCATGTATCTTAGTGCATCCTTTTTAAAAAAAAAATTGGACTATTATCCTGCTTTTGTCTGGGGAATTTAAATCTCATAGGATATCTAAGGCTCATCTCTATAAATCAACGGATAAAGGAGGCCTTGGTCTCCCAATCTTTAAACATTATTGGGCCGCCAACTCCAGGGCCCTCACCTATTGGAAACAAGGGAGCTCTATCAACCAAGAGGGGCGAGGTGCCGTCCCCTCTTGGTTACAACTTGAGGCTCCCGAGGCTGATAACATTTCACTACATACACTTTTATTTTCAAGTGTCACACTGGAAAATTTGAACCAGCAAAACTTTGTTTTGACAAATTCTGTGCGTATCTTGCATCAGATTAAAATGGGAAATTAACTCCCTAAAGACTGTATCTATGCTCAGATTTGCAACAATTCTCTTTAAACCTGGACAGATAGATGCTGCATTCAACATTTGGAGAGAGAGGGGCATTTCATCTTTTGCCGATCTGTATATAGATTGTCATTTTCCCTCATTTGCCAACTACATCATAAGTACAATATTCCAAATTCGCATTTCTTTCGCTATCTACAAATTAGGCACTATATGAAACAAACATTTAAAGACTTTGAATTTATTCCAAACACACATTCATTTTATGAGAATCTAAGGCTTTGTCCCAACTCTAAACATTTGATTTCCAGGTTTGTTGATAGTTTTATCATTCATGTTTCCACTGAACATCTGCGTGTATCCTGGGCTAAAGATCTCAATTCAGAAGTACCATATGAACTATGGGATGAAGCCATGTCAAAGGTTCACTCCTGTTCCATTAACAGTTGCTATAGACTTATCCAGTACAAAGTAATTACAGATGATATTCAACGACAAAACTAAGCAAAATGTTTCCCAATGTATCTTCTCAATGTGATAAATGTCCTTCTGTTGAAGGAACACTAGCACATCTGTTTTGGTTTTGCCCCAGAGCATTTGGGTTTTGATCTGCAATTTTTAATTGGTTTTCTAAATGTTGTTCCAGAGATATTAAACCAGATCGCCATATTGCAATATTCGGATGTTCTTCTAACAGCTTGGGATACACAACTGATTTATGGTCAGCATTACAACTTGGAATGGTAGTTGCCAAAAACTTATCCTGATGACCTGGAAATCCACCAACCCCTCGTTTTGAACATTGGCTTAGAGCAGTGTTTTTCAACCTTTTTTGAGCCGCGGCACCCTTTTTATTTTACAAAATCCTGCGGCACACCACCAACTAAAATAATAATAATGCTATTACCTCTGGTTTTGCGCAAAACCCAATTATCGCAATAGAAAATCGATACAGAAAACATCGCATTTCGAAAATCCTCAAGCATTTTGCGCTCTGATCTCAAGTAGGGCTGTCACGATTAGAAATTTCTGGAGACAATTAATTGTCAGACAAATAATTGCGATTGACAATATATTGTCTATTTTTTTTCTTTTTTCCCCTTCTTTATATTCTACTATTGTAGTATAATTACACAACTCTGGAAGAACGTTTGGCTTCTGTGAGTGGAGAAACTGGGAATGGTGCAACATTTTCATTTTTATCTTCATTTTACATACAGTCCCAACTTTTTCTGATTTGTGGTTGTTTCTGTTGCATTTCTGAAATTGTTTCTCCTCATCAGTCACGTTTTGTGCTTAAACACTGCATTAAGCTTAAGATTGAACAAATAAATACCTTTGGAAAATAACAGCTGTTAAAGTTCAGCGTTCTCACCTGCTTTTTGTGATCTCTGCGTCTGAACTTTTTTTTTGTGGCTCTCAGTTCATTCATATTCTCATTTTTTAAATATGTTTTTAAATATATTTGACCGTTTATTTCATCTCATGATCTCAAATTCAGCATACGACGCGCACACGGTGTGAACAGGACGGTAACGGCAGAATCACACCTTTAGAGAAAGTTCAGAGAGAAGTAAAAGCTTCACGTTTTCGTTTTGTTAACATGTTCACTCCATTTAAAATCCTCTCTCTGCTCCGCGCTCGCTGCGCACTGAACGTGTAGCGCCTGCATTCAGGAATCTCCCTCACCCACCCCCTCCCTCCCTCACCCACCCCTCCCTCACAGTCTGCAGCCTGTTAACTCGCGCGCATGCACACACAGGCACAGACACACACACCGACAGCTCCGCATTTTAGACGGCTTTTGAAGGAGACGGCACTGTTTTAATCGGCCGTCAGCCTCCTTGTTATTGTCCCGCCTTAAGACGAGAGCGAGGCTGCAGCACAATGACGTCAGATTCTGAGTCGTTTTATGCTTTGTGGATAAAATAAATAATTCACGGTAATCGCGAATATGAAAAATACCCACGGCACCCCTGACGATCGATCACGGCACCCTAGGGTGCCGCGGCACCCCGGTTGAGAATCACTGGGTTAGAGAAATGGTCTCAGCGATACAGATGGACCGTCTTCGCCTGGACAATACGGACAGACAACACAGACATGCTGCAATATGGGGACCTTTCCTGACTCAATGTCAGATTATTGCTCATGGATAAGTTTCTGACCGTTTAAATTTGATATAGATCTCATCAGTTGTATGTTCATACCACTTCGTTGTCTCTGGTCTGGCAGTTTGCTGTTTTTGGTTGCTGCCTTTTGTTTATTTTTACTGTTCCCTGTGTCTTCATAAAGATGGAAACTGAAAAACATAAAAAAATAATAAAAAAAAAAAAAACTACAAACAACCTTAAAGTGACCTGAAACACTGCCAGAGTTTCACATTTAAACTTGACTAGATTCAAATTACAAGCCACATTTTAATCTTTCATTTCCTCTTTTGTTGCATGAGATATGGAGAAGCTTTTTTCAGGTAAATGCAATACTCATTGCACTACTTTCATTTTCACACAGCTGACTCATTTATATCAGAATCAAAGGTACACAGCTGAATTGTTTTTTCATATCCTGCAGTTCCAGTCTAAGGTTAGAATTTGAAAGAGGTTTGCATTTAAACCGTCTCTATAATTTCTTATATGCATGTCACTTTGTAATTACCGTATTTTCCGGACTATAAGTCGCACCGGAGTATAAGTCGCACCAGCCACTTTATCCATTATAAAGAAAAATAAACCATAAATAAGTTGCACTGGACTATAAGTCCCATGGACATACAGGTATGTTAACATGAAAAGTTCAGATGATAATATTGTGACGGCTACCATTTTCGGATGCATATTTAACCAGTCAACTTGTAATCTGCAGAGTATGATTTTCTTTTTGGTGGCATTTTTTCGGGCCTTCTCCGTTGTCTTAAGTTATCAGTAACGTTGAAATTTTTATTTTTCTATGGTAGTCAGAAGTTGCAGGAACAGTCACACAAGCCTTGAGTGCCCTCTCGTGAGCTGCATTTTACCTGTTTGTATTTTGCGGACCACATTGCGAGCCAAACCATGCAGCGCCTACCTGCGCAGCTCATGACCACCCAGCGGTGTCGATACAGCTCCTTCCAAGTGCAGACGCTAATCCTCCGCCGTCGCTCAGTGCTCCCATGCAGCTCTCGGCGTCAACTCTGCTCACACTGATATCCAAGGGTTGAAGCTGTTTTGTTAGCTGTCCCGGAATAAACACCATGTTCGTCTGCTTCAAACGCTTTTCACAATCATCAACGCCAGCTCCTTCCAAGTGCACACGCTAATCCTCCACCGTCGCTCACCCAGTGCTCCCACGCAGCTCTCAGCGTCAACTTAAACACTCTGCTCACACTGATATCCAAGGGTTGAAGCTGTTTTGTTCGCCATGCTGGAATAACAGCAAGCACCGTGTTCGTCAGCTTCTCACGCTGTGGGTGAGGTGAGGAATACGCGTCCAACGTTCTGTTCTCTGATTGGTTATCGCGACCAGCATAACCTATAGGACGGCCACCATACTACAGTGCCCATGATGCATTGCCTTTTCTGGTGGCCATTTTAAAACATAGATTGACTCTGTCACGTAAAATTGTTTTGTTACAGTAAATTAATTGAGATCCTACCGGTATATTTTTCATTTATAAGTCGCACCGGAGTATAGGTCGCACCCCAGGTCAAAACATGTAAAAAAGTGCGACTTATAGTCCGGAAAATACGGTAACTATAACTGTAAAAGCCTGTTCCACCACTGACCAGAGGTCCTGTCCTGCAGCCTACTGGTGCTAGACATGGACGCCTATGTATTAGAGACCGAAAATGGACTCTATTTTCAATTAAAGACTCTTGCTTGTAAAGAAATTCTTGTACAATTTGTAAAAACCTTGTTAACTGTTAGAACGGCCTACGCAGTGGGTTACCCCTCTGGATTTGGTCTGCTGGAGGTTTCTTCCTCATTATCACCAGAGGGAGTTTTCTTACCACTGTCGCCTGTGTGTTTGCTCAGAGGGGTTGGTAAGGTTCGACCTTACTCATGTGAAGCGCTTTGAGGCAGCTTCATGTGATTTGGCACTATAAAAATAATAAATTGAATTGACTGTAAGACCATTCATACAGGCACAGTGAACAAAATAATGTAACCATCACGCCTGCAAGTAGACTACTACAACAAACTTATTAAAAAAGGAAAAATAAATAAAAAAGTATGCTATATGTCCTTTCTGCAATTATTTTATAGAATTTTATAATGACAACACCAGTTTTATAAATCCATCTAGATACCAAAATAGGCATTGGGTGACAATTTATCAATGTCTCAGAACTATTCTTTCTTTACAATTTTCTAACAGCCACATTCTGAGAGGCAAAAGTTTTCATAATCCTGATATGGTGAAAAACTGTGTCTAAGCTCTATAAAGAATCAATGACCAGCTCAGCTCTATGCACAATGAAATCATGACAATTCGATTGTTTCTTTTTTCATCATTAACATGGTGTGTGTGTGAGAGAGAGAGAGAGAGAGAGAGTGCTAAAGCAGGAAAATGTCTACAAAATAGAGGTACAAGTAAAAGTAGTGCTATCTCCTTCCTGAGTTGGCAGGTTTCACTGTGAAACGCACAATATATGCTACCTGTTTAGTTGCGCCAAGTTTCTTCTGCAGATGCTCAATGGTCTCTTCTGCCACTCTGATCTTCCTGAGGGCATCCTCATCAGCTAGCTTCTTACTTTCCTTCCGCTCCCTCTCCTCCAGCTCTCGCACACGCATCCTCAACTCATCCACCTGCAAGGGTTGAAATTAATTTTACATTTTTGTTTTACATTATTTATTTTAGGTTGCCTCTGCATTTAAAAAAAAAAAATGTTTTCCATGCAAGCAGGCCAGCTATTTGAATTCAGTGATCATCTGCAACAATTGTCCTGTTTTGTAACATCAGTACACCCACAAAGACATCAAGGTGTTCTTTTAATGATGTTTTTGTAACTATGAAAATGCTGCACAATTTCTATTGGAACAGGAACGTTTGGACATTTATTTTCTGTCTAAAATCAAACCCTACATTTTTTAATACAATACAGTGGATATAAGTTTACAGTTTTACATATCTTGGTGTGTGCCTATAAAATTTGGATATTTGCTCATGAGCAGATAATAAAAGCTGTATTGCCGGGGGGGGGACGACGCGACACACAATGAGGACAAACCTCAGCTTTTGACTTGCGCTCAGCTGCCATGAGTTGCACTTTGTCTCTCTGTTCTTTTGGGGCCGACTTATACATGTCCAACAGCAGCTTCATCTCTTTTTGGGACTCCTGGGCCTTCCTGGATGGGTTAGTGTAGATTAAAAAAATACATATAAGAATTTATTCATTCACTGAGCACTTCGAAAGGAGTTTACTAACACTTTCGACGTTAAAATGTAGCAGTACTATGAGACTTGCATGACACAATCGGCAACTAGCTATGAAAAACAGATTTTTTTCTCGTCTGGGGGTGTCACACATTTGTCTGTAATCTGCAATTAATCACACACTTAAAACCAAAGGAAAATTGTGGGTGACCAGAACACAATTCAAAGCCCTGAGAAATTTTTGTGTGATTCCATCCACGAGTTTAAGATGAACGAGGGGCAATGGAGAAGAAAGAGAGAACCACGCCCTACTTTTTCTGAGTCAGGCTCAAAACGTCTCAATCGGCCATCATAGTTTGTCTCATACAAAATAAACAGCTAGACAAATGAAAAAACAGACACGATCCAAGTACAAACAGAATAAACTTTTCCCCCCCATTTGCTCAGGATCAGCACCATGGATCTGGTAATAATCCATGTTGATTTGGCACAAATTTTATTCTGGAGGCCAATCGTGATGCACCTCCAGATGTAGAAAGAGATTAGGCCATAGGCAGGGCTTGAACCCATGCCTTTCTTTTTGGGACACAAGCATGGCAACTATGCTGGCAAGAGTGATCATTAACATTTCCACAAATCTTACACTTATCATCTGTGAACCCCCCCCCCTCCAAAAAATGGAGAAAATATCTGAAGAGTACCACGAAAGGATTTAACTATATATGAGCTACTAAATCAGAACTAGACAAAAAAAAAAAAACACTTTGTGTATGGTGCTTTGAATTGACTTGTGAAATAAATTAAACAGAATTACTTGAGGTCGATTCTGAGCATCTTTAATGTGTCCGAGTCCTTCCTCTTCATTTCGTCAGTGCGTTGCCTCTCCCTCTCTCGCCCGCTCACGTTCAGCCTCTCTCTCCCACTCTCTTTCGCGGGCCCGCTGTCTTTCCAATTCCTTCCTTCTCTCCTCCTCCTCCTCCTGGTCGTTCCTCCTCTTTCTTCACATCAACGTTGTCATTTGTTGTTTCCTCTAAGACCAGACTTCCTGCGTCACCACTCTGGCAACGTAACTGTTATTAAAGGAAAAAGTTATGTTCTAAAGGCACAAAGTAACCTGGGTTAGGAGAGATGTGTAACTGCAGCTGCACTGCTCCCGTTTTGAATATCCAACCAATACTGAAATCAGGAGGCCATCAAACAGGTCACCTACCTTATTAATCTCCATTTGAGTTTCCCGCAACTTCCTCTTGTAACGCTGAACATCACCTTTCAGTTGCAGGTTGTGGTTTTGAAGACTGCTGATTAAGTGTCGCATCTCCTTGTTGATTGGTCCGGAGAAAAGCCACAAGGGATCAAGGCAGACAAAACATAGACTACAGTCAATATATGCTTTAGTTTTGAGTCACTCAGCTTTATCTGGATGCGTTGATTATCTCGAACACATTGTACTGCACCCAGAACTGACCTAATACAACCCCTGGCAAAAATTATGGAATCACCGGCCTCGGAGGATGTTCATTCAGTTGTTTAATTTTGTAGAAAAAAAGCAGATCACAGACATGACACAAAACTAAAGTCATTTCAAATGGCAACTTTCTGGCTTTAAGAAACACTATAAGAAATCAAGAAAAAAAGATTGTGGCAGTCAGTAATGGTTACTTTTTTAGACCAAGCAGAGGAAAAAAATATGGAATCACTCAATTCTGAGGAAAAAATTATGGAATCACCCTGTAAATTTTCATCCCCAAAACTAACACCTGCATCATATCAGATCTGCTCGTTAGTCTGCATCTAAAAAGGAGTGAACACACCTTGGAGAGCTGTTGCACCAAGTGGACTGACATGAATCATGGCTCCAACACGAAAGATGTCAATTGAAACAAAGGAGAGGATTATCAAACTCTTAAAAGAGAGTAAATCATCATGCAATGTTGCAAAAGATGTTGGTTGTTCACAGTCAGCTGTGTCTAAACTCTGGACCAAATACAAACAACATGGGAAGGTTGTTAAAGGCAAACATACTGGTAGACCAAGGAAGACATCAAAGCGTCAAGACAGAAAACTTAAAGCAATATGTCTCAAAAATCGAAAAATGTACAACAAAACAATGAGGAACGAATGGGAGGAAACTGGAGTCAACGTCTGTGACCGAACTGTAAGAAACCGCCTAAAGGAGATGGGATTTACATACAGAAAAGCTAAAAAAAGCCATCATTAACACCTAAACAGAAAAAAACAAGGTTGCAATGGGCTAAGGAAAAGCAATTGTGGACTGTGGATGACTGGATGAAAGTCATATTCAGTGATGAATCTCGAATCTGCATTGGGCAAGGTGATGATGCTGGAACTTTTGTTTGGTGCCTTTCCAATGAGATTTATAAAGATGACTGCCTGAAGAGAACATGTAAATTTCCACAGTCATTGATGATATGGGGCTGCATGTCAGGTAAAGGCACTGGGGAGATGGCTGTCATTACATCATCAATAAATGCACAAGTTTATGTTGATATTTTGGACAATTGAAAGGATGTTTGGGGATGATGAAATCATTTTTCAAGATGATAATGCATCTTGCCATAGAGCAAAAACTGCAAAAACATTCCTTGCAAAAAGACACATAGGGTCAATGTCATGGCATAGGGTCAATGTCAATGAGCAGATCTGATTTGATGCAGGTGTTAATTTGGGGGATGAAAATTTACAGTGTGATACCATAATTCTTTCCTCAGAATTGAGTGATTCCATATTTTTTTCCTCTGCTTGGTCTAAAAAAGTAACCGTTACTGACTGCCACAATCTTTTTTTCTTGATTTTTATAGTGTTTCTTAAAGCCAGAAAGTTGCCATTTGAAATGACTTTAGTTTGTGTCATGTCTGTGATCTGCTTTTTTTTCTACAAAATTAAACAACTGAATGAACATCCTCTGAGGCCGGTGATTCCATAATTTTTGCCAGGGGTTGTATGTCTGTACACTGCTATCAAAAGATGCGGAAAAACACAACTCGTATCACTGTGCTGCTCACAATCAAAGCTCGGGTCTTACAAGGTTGACTTTCAAAAAAAAAAGTGAAGAGAACTGATTTGAACTGGTGTAGACTTAGAAAGACAGAGTCTACTAATTCACCATGCAGTGGAAGTGTTTCCCTTCACCCTTTACAAACTTTTTATGACTGATAAGATGACAAAACTGGAAATGTACCTGCTTGCTCATTAGCGGCCAAGTTCTGTTCAAACTCGATGCGCAGCATTTCATACTCTTTACGCACTTGGGCCAGAGTATCCTCCAACTGGATGACCTCCGTTCGCAGTTTCTTTTGAAGGGACAGCTCATCGCTCTGAACAGATGGAAACATTGTCAACCACTGTTACTCATCAAATAAACACTGAACTGTCCAGGCAATATGTGAGAGCTGCAAAACTAGACGACAGTCAGGGTGTGTGGTATCAGGGGATCTTCTTTCTCTCGTCTTCATAAAAACAAAAATACCAAAGGAACCAATTCCTGGAAGAGTTACCTCCATGTGCTCAATTTGTCGGAGATGGGCATTCTTGGCAGTGAGCAGGAGAGCCCGCGCCTCATCCAGCTGAGTTTTGACCCCAAGAGACTCATTATACAGCAGGGAGAATTGAGACTGGAGACATTTGTACTCCAACGTCTCCACAACCTCCTCAGGAATATTCTGCAAGTCCATCTGCCAATGAAGTGGAGAGATTGAGAAGATACGCGAACATCAACCAATGAAATTCTGAACATATCACATTCATCACCACTTCCCCCCCCCCCCCCCCCCCCCCCAACTATGGCGACATCCACAGATGAAAACAGAGTTCATTTCACACTATCCAGCTTTATCAACCTGTGTATTGATAGTAGAGAAGCTTGAATCTTCGACTGGACTGGGTTGCTTGACGTGAGGACGTTTCGCTTCAAATCGCAAAAGCTTCCTCAGCTAAAATTCTTGCTCTGGTAGTCTGACTTCTGTCTTGACTCTTGTAGAGAAGAATAAACAGAAGCCAACAAAAGCTGGACTTTTTTAAACCTAACCAGACCCCTCCTACCGAGTGGCCGACTGCTATAGGCTAGTGACTAAACAATAGCTCTAATTAGCACCTATTGTGCTCTAGTTAGCCCTCCTAATGACAGGGCAGCTGTCCCTCCCTATGATGGGACGGAAGCCTCTCCTGATGGCTCCCTTGACGACTCTCCTGATGACGTGAATGACTCATTACCATGAACAAAAGACTGAAACTGCTCTGACCTGAGTACCCCATTGTAAACGGGACAAAGCGTCTCAGACCCCCTCCCCGATTAAGGCTGGGTTTCAACTGTTTTACAAAGAATGCTTCCTTGACACCTCTCTCAAACCATTTCTTCTCTCTGGCTAAGATTTTAACTTCCTTGTCCTCAAACGTGTGGTTAGTGTCTTTCAGGTGGAGATGAACTGCAGACTGAGGTCCATTTGAGCCCTCTCTGCCTTGTTGGTATAGCCTTTTGTGTAAAGGTTGCTTAGTCTCACCTATGTAGTGTTCATTACAGTTTTACTGACATCTGATAAAATACACTACATTGCTCTGTTTGTAACTAGGGATCCTGTCCTTAGGGTGAACTAATTTCTGCCTCAAGGTGTTAACCGGTTTAAAGTAAACTGGGATTTTGTGCTGTCTGAAGATCCTCTGTAGTTTTTACCCTACTCCTGCTAAATAAGGGAGAGACACTCTTCTTCTTGTCTCCTGTCTATCTGGTCTCTTGTTTTCTGGGACTTCTGCACTTTGTCCAGGGACCATCGTGGGTACCCACATACTGTGAGGGCTTTCTGTACAAGTTGTTGTTCTTTAGCCCTTCCATCTGCAGTTGCGGGCACCTGTAGGGCTCTGTGTTGAAGAGTCCTGATCCCCGAGCTTGTGTTCAAGGGGTGGTTTGAGCCAAAGAGCAGATATTGGTCAGTGTGAGTGGGTTTTCAGACAGCACAAAATCCAAGTTTACAATCCAAGACAGAAGTCAGACTACCAAATCAAGAATTTTAGCTGAGGAAGCTTCTGTGATCTGAAGCGAAACGTCCTCACGTCAAGCAACCCAGTCCAGTCGAAGATTCAAGCTCTACTATGGAAACCACCTGGACAACTGAGAGCCTACACAGAAACTGTGTATTGATACCAACATTCTGTAGAATTCCAGTGACCATAGCATTACCTTGAGTTTCTGCTTTCTCTCACAGCCTCCTGGAGCTCCACCTGCAATTTTTCCAGCTCTGCCATTCGGCTATTGGCCAATTCCTGGTTATGCTCCAACTCTGCATTCAGACTCTCAAACTAACAAAAAGGAGGAGACAGGGGCAAGGATGATCAAAAACAAAGAAACAACACCAATAAAAAAAAAGCAAAAAAAAAAACACTGATTAATCAGAGATTAAAGGTCCCATCTTCTACCTAAACTCAAAGCAGTCTAAAGTGTAGCCCAGATGTCACTGCTAGTTTTCACCCACAGTAGCTACAAGTCTACTTGCTCTGATCTGCACCCCCACTGGCATGTTAAATGTAAAATAAGGTGTGGTCAAGTACACTGCTGGTGCTCTGCTATCATGTTGTAGCAAAAACACAACTGTATGACAGACCAGCAAAAACCTGGTCCAAAATAAACACTTATGGAAAATAAAAAAAAACTTTAATAACTGAAATGTGCCACATTTTATACTGATTTGCTTCCTCCCATTACAGAGCTGTCCAATGGAGGCTGTGCCTGGTGGGATATGTTGAGATGAGTTAAACCCCTTTCCATTACACATATGTGGCACTACTCGGCTCTACTCGGTTTGGTTCCAGTGCTGCAGGTGTTGTAATGATTCTTCTTTGACACTCTGCCTGTGGAAACATTTCCTCCCCAGAAACACCCTCACTTCTACATCCATCATCTAAATATCAATGTGCAAGTAGTGACAGGTGATATCGATTGGTTTATCTTATCTTTTAACTAAATCACACCCATAACTAATCAAGCGAATAAAAAGAACCCTTTTACAACCTGCATCCTAATCTGTGCTCAGATTACACATTATGTTAACACTAATGTGGAGCTGGATGCGCTCCAAATGAACATGCACTATGCACTCACAGATCATCAAGATAGGGCCCCAAGCAAATAATATAATTTCAAAAGAGAAATAAATAAATAAAACAAGGGATACTCCTAGTGAAGGGTCACCTTTTGAATGTTCAAAGTAATCTGACCTCCAGCAAGGCCCCCACCACTGCCGGTGCTGCTGTAACCAGACTTCAGCTGCAAAACACATGTCAAAAATAGGAAACAAAGCACAGCAGCGAAATAAAGGATGTCTACATACAGTATGTACATCATCCGATCAGACATATTTGAACACCTGCTTCCTTGAATTTTCATATCAATAAAGAAAATGATCTGTTCATCAACACTTGGACTGACAGCGAGTTAAGCATCAATAGCAGCTGGCTGGCTGGCTGGACATGCTCTGATGTTTGAATTGTATTACTGTCCTGATGTGTAAGAGGTAAAAACCAGACATTGTACGCACGCGCGTACGCACGCGCGCACGCAGCACACACGCACGCACACACGCACACACACCTGCTCCATGGCCTCTGCAAGGTGTTGTTAAGCTTTTGTTCTCTATTGCGAAGTTTTTCAATGTCCCACTGCAAGTCCTCCACAGTCGTCTCCATCTCTGTCACCTTAGTCTCAGAGCTGGTCACTTTGTCCACCAGCTCATTGTACTGCGAGACATAAAAGACAGGTTTAAACTGCCGTTTCATCACTGACATGTTAAAATGATATGCAGTGGCTAATTGTGGACATTCTGACAACTTTCTCAAATACACAATTCAGCGATTTCTCTCCCTGATATTCACACAAAAAACCTCCATTGACATCTTGTGGTGGCGGCCTTGTAGAAGGGTTGCTAAGTCTCGCAGACGACTATTCTCTTCCAGCAGCGTGCACTTCAGAATGTTCTCAGTCTGGCTGTCGTCGTTACACACTGCCAACAAAAGATCAGGTTAGCAGTATCCAATCAACACTGTGATCAATAGTCACACTGAAGCAATATGTAGGAAGAAATGAATTTGATCATCAGATAAACAATGTGCTCAAATTCCTCTTAGTTTGTGTCAGTGAATCATCAATTATCCATTGTAGGTACAAACATTTCCAGTTACCTGCAGCTTGAACCTGTTTGCACATGTCATCGACGCGGCTGTGCAGCCTGTCAAAGACACACCAGGCATGCGATGGCTTCCTTGCTGAACTGCATATGCTCCTGAAGGTGCAGGGTGAGCTCCTCATCACTGCTATGCTCCAGCGTGGCCAAGAAACCCTTCGCACTCTCACTAAGGGGAGGAGGTGGTGGTGATGCACTGGCTGCCAGAAAGCAGGTAATAATACAAATAAAGCATTAAACTTCAATCTGTGCAGAGCAACAACCCCAGAGCAGCACTGTGGCTTAGTGGTTAGCACTGCTTCCTCACAGCAAGAAGGTCATGGGATCGCTTCCCACCTGGGCCTTTCTGTATGGAGTTTGCATGTTGTCCCAGTGCTCGCCTGGGTTCTCTCCGGGTGTTCCGGATTCCTCCCAATTCCAAAGACATGCAGGTTAGGTGAATTGGCGACTCTAAATTGTCCGTAGGTGTGGGTGAGAGTGTGAATGCATTTGTCTATCTATATGGCCTTGAGATAGACTGACGTCGTGTCCAGGGTGTACGCTGCCTCATGCCCCATGATTGCTAGGATAGGCTCCAGACCCCTGTGACCCTTGAATGGAGTAAGTGGGTACAGAAAACATAAAAACATACAATCTCTAAACTGAGTGTCATTTGTTACATTCTGTGATATTCTGGAGTGACAGAGTGCACTGCTACCAAATATGCAGACATTTGCCCAAATTGTAGACAAATATTGATATTCATTCGACATTTATCTGCTGGCCATGTAATTTACATTTTATTTTTTTCTTGTTTGTTCTCTACACTGACAGCTGATGGACCAGATGTCTAAGCTGGTAGCTTGTGTTACTCTGCATCTCAAATTCTACACCTGAAACATAAACCCACTGAAAAATTTCATTCACTCTATATACTGGGCACAAAACGACCACTATGGGGCTTTAAATTCAATACAGGAGCAGGACGTAAACTGATGTGATCGTCAATGTGCCATTAAACCAGTACAAAAAAACTTAAATCATGTTGACACGAGTCCATAACTAGGGATGGGACCGATCCAATCCCGGATCGGAGTCAGGTTCCGATACCGACATAATTCATGTATCGGAAAATACCGATCCAACCGGCAACATTTTCCAATACCGGAGAAGAGCCACTGTGAATCCTCTCGACTGCTGCTGTTTGCCCTCTGCTTGTTTACTGCCGAGGGGGAGGAGGATGGATTTTCTGATGCGGGCTGTTTGAGAGAGCTCTCTTCCGCAGTGTTCTAGCTGCGATTAGCGGCAAATTTCTGCTCAGCTCTCAGCTTCAAATTGTCTGTTCGTCGAGCAGGGATTTCGCAAAAAATTAACTGAATTGTTGCTGAAAATGTGTGCTAAAAAGTTATCCGCTTCACTGTTCCGAGGCTGTAAAACACCAGGTCAGCATGCAGCCGAGGTGGACAGCGAACAGAAATTCTGTCCACTGAAAGGGAAAGTCTCCATTAAAATCCTTTAATCCATTAAAATCATGAGCGTCGATGACGATATTTATTTTAAAGTTGAAAGGCTTCGTGTTTACCAAAAGTTGTAAGTTTGCGCAGCACGTAAACAGCGAGAGAGGAAGCACAAGAAAGAGAGATGAAGGGAGAGAGAAAGCGAGCAAGAGAGAGAAAGAGTGAGTGAGAGACAGAGAGAGAGACAGACAGAGAGGGAGACAGGAAGAGAGAGACAAAGGGAGCAAGACAGAGAGGGAGACAGGCAGGGAGAGAGAGTGCAGTCTTTTCTCTTGAAGTCTATAAAAATAAGGCTATAAAAAAAAAAAGTACTTAATTCTTTCACCAAAACATCAAATCTAGGCTTTCATCTTAGATGCACTTTCTGGCATATTGTAGCTCAACTTTCAGGTCTCCTTTTTAAGAAAATATCCTCATATAAAATCAACAACAACAATAATAATATTAATAATATTAAAGCAGAGCTCTGGTATCGGATCGGAAAAGTATCTGTATCGGTACAAGTCCAAATTCAGGTATCGGGATGGATTGGAGGTGAAAAATTGTGGATCGGTGCATCCCTATCCATAACCAGAGCGTAGTACGATATAAATTTGGCAGCATTTAAAGAACCATGGCCAGAAAAGACCCTGCTTACCCACTGGTGTATCCTGTGGTGGGTCTACGGGTGTCAACAATTCTTCTGATCCATCAGGAAGGGGGGTTTCTGCTCCTGCTCCAGCTGATGCTGGTCCTGCTGTACTGTCTGCTCCCCGTCAGTTCGAACCTCTGGGAGTGGAGGTGGAGTTAAGGCAGAGGATGGTGAGGCTGGTAACATTTTGTTCCTCCACTGGAGTTGGGACACAAGGTGGGGCAGATACTGAAGCCTCGTGCTTAATAATGCGCTGGCGCAGCACCTGGACATTTGAGTCCAACTGTAAAGTAAAACACAGTAAATGACAGAGCTGTTCACTCTCAAGGAGAATCACTCACACAGCATTACTCAGATGCCAAATACTGACACTGTTTTGTCGACATTTCTCAACCCAAGCCACCATTAAAAAATAGAATCTAATTGACTGAATTAAATGTGCACACTGTACAATCACCTGTGACCAGTAGCGGTTGACAATAAGCAGCGTGGTGTCATCGGTAGCTTGTCTCTTCTCCAGCTTCTCGATTTTCTCTCGCAACTCATCCTCCATAGCTTGCCTCTGTTCCAAACGCTCACATAGCTTCTTATTCTTGAACTGGAGCACCTTCATGTCCATTTCCTCCTGCACAACACAAATACAGAAATCAACATAACGGAAATGCTGTTTGTATGAATATGTCTGCAGTGGCGTACCACTCAACTGGCATCGATTTAAGTCCGAGTTCACATATCGTGCCAGTTTCTCAACTGGAGGACGGTTCACCCAGTGACTCCACGGGTGCTTTGCAGACGACAATAGAGTTCCATTATCACTTCAGTTATTGAAGTGACTGCTGTCACACCAACCCTGGCTTGTTGCATGGGAACATGTATAGTCATTTATTGTTTCCTGTTAGAGTGCATCACATTTTTGTACGTCACAAAACTTGCATCCCAGAGATGACATATCAATGATGCAGGGCAGCTGTTTATGGAATGCCACTAGTTAAGGTATAGTTAAGATTTAGTTACTATTTAGTCAGCTATTTCTTTGAATGTATTTGATACCAGGTCCATTAATGATACACAGACATGGTATGTCACGCTCTGCAGCTTTCCAGTTGTAGCAGAACCAGCTTGGAACTATGCCATGGGGGGACAGAGTACACTGTTGTTTGGTACCCACAATGCATCTTGGTTTAAACACTTCAAGCAGTAGCTAACAGTTCCAACAAATCTCTCTCAGTTGCTGTACGTCACATTTTTGTGTATCTGTTATTAGACCAGAAATACGGACATGCCGTTGGAAGAGTATTAATTTTAAGGAAGTAGACTAGTCAAAGTTTGGTACAATAATCTTCAAAAATGCTTTTTTTTTTTTGCCTGTGGCAAGGTGATCTGAATGTTATTCAGTTGTGTCTCCACACTGAGCAGATATTAAGCTCTGACACTTCATGTGTTAATACTCCAGAGCAGGGGTTTTCAAAGTGTGGGAGAGTGAGCCCCCCTCAAAGAACAAATGATGAGCTGAAACCCCCCCCCATGGACATACATACACACAATTTCAATATCTTTGTGTGTTTCTTTTTATTCTTTTACATCCTAAACACATTTTAAAAGTATTTGTACGTTTTTAAGGAATTGTCTATTAATTTACACATTTTACAGCCTTTGTAAACATTTTAAACATGTTTTAAAGGACTTTGTATTCTTTCATACATTTTACACCCTTTTCAAACATTTTAAACATGTGTTTTTAAAGAAATATTCTTCTATTTTAGTTTTTGTCATATTCTAAACATCATTTTTTAAAAACATCTCTGTGTTTTTAAATGTCTTTGGCATAACTAAGACATTTTAACATAAATAATAAGGGATGGGTATCGATAAGATTTTATCTACATCGGTGTCCTTATCAATTCGATTCCTTATTGATTCCCTTATGAATACCTCCTGTGAATTTTCTGTGTACTAAAAGTAGGCTTTACAGGTTTTCTATGTCAATAACATTTTATTGAGTCTTAAAGTAAATAAATATGAAATTGGTCACTGGATCCTTGATCTCTGAATATAAATAAAAATAATCTTTAATTAGCGGACTTGTTGCTTCTGAAAAGCAGTGAAGCAATGAACCAATGAAGCAGTGGGTCAGCATTGCTTCGTTGTTTCATGCTTCAAAGTGGAGCCGTTACAGAAGCAGTTGATTACAGACCTGCTGCAGGGCCTGTAATCAATGTAAAGAAATTATCATTTTCCCAATTAAACACCCTTAAAAACAATGGCGGCTCTGAAGGACCGATAAGGGACTCATTAAGCAAAAAGGCTATTGATGTCGGTGAATCATTTCTTAATGATTCTCGAAAAGAACTGGTTCATGATACCCTTCTCTCGCGCCCACCCTGAAGAACTCCAGTTTGAAAACCACTGCTCCAGACCGTACCCTTTAAAATGGTATATTACACTACATATTTCAAGGTACTTCATTTTCTACCCTATGGGGCCATAATCTGTACGTGTTCCCATGCTACGAGCCCCCGTGTACTCCTCTTGATTGTTTTCAATCACTTTTACCTTATATAAACCACTTTATCATGTTTACTGTATGTCTGGTGTCACACAGGAAGGGAATTGTAATCATGGGTATGATTGTTGAAGCACTAATATGTCTGCAGAAGCAACATACGAAACTAGAGGCATTCAAGCACTGACCGTGGAAGATACTCCAGCTATTCGGATGGGCTCAATGAGAGTGGTGGTGGTCTTCTCTTCCTTTTTGCTCTTCTTCTCAGGTGGGCCGGGGGGGGCTGTCCCCCCCTGAGGGACGCTTTCCTCCCCCAACACCTGACATCGTTCCTTCCCCTACAAAAGACAAACATGCTTCAAAACACAGTCACTCCTACAAACTGCTTTCAGTGCACCGACATTAAAATTACTATTCCTAGACGGTTATCGCAGTTGATGCTGAACGCGCCAGTCAGAAAAGCTTCTAGCTACCTTTGATTTGGCTAACGCTACATTAGCAACCTCCAACTAAGCTATGCTAACGCTAACCTCTATGCTACGAATATCAACTCAGTGCTTTATATTTCTCACAAAGAAAAAAAAAACCGCTTTATGTTGTGCAAAAACGCTTTTGTCTCCCCGTAATAGTGATGCTACAAACCTTCTCAGGCGGCGATTGAAAAAAAAAAAAAGATACCCAGACAGGAAGTGACGACAGATTTCCCACTTAATATTTTATTTTGTCAAAGTTTTTTTTTTTTTTTACTAAAAATCAAATGATGAATTTCTGGCACAAGAAACGACTCGAATAAAGTTTTTTTTTTCGTGAACCAAATTGTTTAAAGGCGGCATTAATTAATATTATTTCCATTTGTTGAATTCTATTTTGAAAGGTTGCTGTTGTTACGGTCGTTTTTGTACTGAAGCTTCGATGTCATTCTCCCCTCCGCCCTCATGGTGGCAGTAAAGCCACGCCGCGTGGTAAAACAAGTCTGAAGTAGTTTCAAGGAATGTGCCCAGAAAGTAAACAGTTGGTAGCTGCTGCTGTTAGCTTACGTCCATCTACGGGGGAATTAGATGGTTTCATGTGATTTTCCTCGAACTGATGTGGCATTATTTTAAGTTTTTCTGTTGCGTCCATTATTCCCTGTGTTCATTTCACAGTTCTTTTGTCGTTTTACTGCATACACGGTGAGTGTTTTGGTCCGTAAAGCGGCTTTCCAGGTACAGTTAGCTGTGATGATGAATCAGATATGTTTGAGAATGACAAAATAGAGGAGAAACGTGTGAACAGCTGCCGAAGTGCCTGCAAACGAGAAGAAAACGAAGCACTTCCGTGTCAGGGTGTCCTCTCTGTCGTTCCGCTTGCAGATTTGTATCACCATGACCAAAGACATCGTTGTTGGAGATGAATTGCCAGACTGGGTAGGTGCCAAAGAGTTCTACCAGAAATATGACCCAAAAGAGGTGATTGGAAGGTGAGTAGTTGTAATAGTAATGATTTTTGTTCTTTTAGAAGTAGTTGTCTTTTTTGGACATAATGTTCTACACAGTACAACTCACTCTTCCCTAACAAAGATGATGCATATGTCACACTCAGAAAGGGTACATTACCAAATAATCTGTCAAAGACAATGAAATGAAGTAACACATGTTCGGTGAAGTTCAATGATCCTGCAACTACACCTGCACTCAAAAGACATGCTTTTATGTGTGTGTAGTGGCAGCACCCTCACATCGGGGGTGAATGTGAGGCATTACTGTAAAGCGTTTTGAAGCATCTGATGCAGATAGAAAAGCGCTATATAAATGCAATCCATTTACCATTTTGTCATTGCTGCAAATTCCCTTTCTTGCAGCATGGGCGGTGGGAATTCTATCATCGCCGATGCGCCCATCACATAGTCCCCGGTCACAAAACCTACCTCTACAAAAAATGTTTTTGAAAGTACAAACTAACTCAGCAAGGATAAACTCATAGCCTTGTTGACCAGTATCTCAGCAGGATAAGGAATTGAGCTCTCAATACGTAGGCCTGGGTTCAATTCCTGATCATCCGTACCTGTCTGTGTCCTGGACAAGACAGTTTATCTGCATTGTCTTATTTTACTTAGCTGTAAATAATGGGGAAGTAACCGGTGTTGGACTGGTGTCTCATCCACTTCACACTACACAGTCGGAGATAAGCCGATGTAGGCTTATTGTTGTTGTTAACATAGTGTAATATTAGTGCATGACTGAAATGGGTTTTTTAATGACATGTTTCTAATATAGAACAGACTGGCCCATGTCTGACATATACTGCTAAGTTGTGTAAATTGGCTATTGATACAGTACTGTATTCCTCACCATTCAATAACAAACCGCCGTGATCGTACCGCATCCAATAAGAAACTGTCATGATTATCACAAGATGGAGGTTGACATTGTGGCGTTAAAGCTGTACAGGAGACAGTTGACAAACTGTAAGCTCAAAACATAGATTAAATCGAGTTAGGGTTGTGTATGAATTGGATTTGGGGTAGTTTAAATAAGGATGGTCAGCCACATGGTGGGTGCAGCCAGTACATTCTGGTGGCCGTCCCAAGCCCGGATAAATGAGGGTTGTATCAGGAAAGGGCATCCAGCATAAAACAAGTTAACCCAACTATGCAGACTCAGAATCGATTCCATACCGGATGCGAGTCGCGGGCCCGGGTTAACACGTCCCGCCACCGGTGCTATTGCCCAACAGGGTGCCGGTGGGAAATTGGGCTACTGATGGGCGAAGACGACAAAGAGATGGAGGAAAACGTTGCACGAACAGCGGGAGAAGAAAACTAGAAGGGTGGAAATGAGAGTGGGGACTTTGAATGTTGGTAGTATGACTGGTTAAAGGGAGAGAGCTGGCTGATATGATGGAGAGGAGAAAGGTAGATATATTGTGTGTGCAAGAGACCAAGTGGAAGGGAAGTAAGAGCAGGAGCATCGGCAGTGGGTACAAGTTGTTGTACCATGGTGAGGACAGGAAGAGAAATGGTGTTGGGGTCATTTTAAAGGAAAGAATATGTTAAAAGTGTGTTGGAGGTTAAGCGAGTGTCTGACAGGTGATGAGTGTGAAGTTGGAAATTGAAGGGGTGATGATGAATATCATCAGTGCCATATGCCCACAGGTAGGTTGTGAGATGAAGGAGAAAGAAGATTTCTGGAGTGTGTTAGATGAGGTGGTGGAGAGTGTGCCCAAGCATGAAAGAGTGTGATAGGAGCAGACTTCATGGGCATGTTGGTGATGGGAACAGAGGTGATGAGGAAGTAATGTGTAGATATGGTATCAAGGATAGGAATGGGAAGGACAGATGGTAGTTGATTTTGCAAAAGGATGGAAATGGCTGTGGTGAATACCTACTTTAAGAAAAGGGAGGAGCCAGCACAGGGTAACATAAGAGTGGAGGAAGGTGCACACAGGTGGACTACATTCTTTATAGGAGATGCAAGCTAAAAGAAATCCAGACTGTAAGGTGGGTAGCAGGAGAGAGTTGTCACTAGACAGCATAGGATGGTTGTTGTAGATGACTTAGAGGTAAGAAGAAGAGAAGAGTGAGAGCTCAACAAAAGGATCAGATGGGGAAGCTGAAGGAGGAAGACTGTTGTGTGAAATTTAGCTGAGCAGGTGAGAGAAGCACTGGTTGGAGGGGAAGCAATTTTGGACACTGGAAAAGTACTGCAGATGTGGTGAGGGAGACAGCGAGGACAGTACTGGTAGACATCTGGACGTGGAGGAAACAAGGAGCTTGGTGGTGGAATGAAGAGGTCCAGGAAAGCATAAGGAGAAAGAGGTTGGCGAAAAAGCTTTGGATGTCGAGAGATGAAGAAAGTAGACAGGAGTACAAGGAGATGCGGCGTAAGGCGAGAAGAGAAGTGGCAAAGCAAAGGAAAAGGCATATTGCGAGCTGTACAAGAAGTTGAATAGGAAGGAAGGAGAAAAGGACTTGTACGATTGGCCAGACAAGGGACAGAGCTGGAAAGGATGTGCCAGCAGTTAGGGTGGTAAAAGTGCCATGGTAAGTGCTGAGCAAGTGAGGAGTGTGTGCTGAGAAGATGGGGGAATATTTGAAGATGTTGATGAATAAAGAAAATGAGCAAGAGAAAAGGCTGATGATGTGGTGAGAGTAAATCAGGAAGTAAAGAGTTTAGCAAGGAAGAAGTGAGGGCTGCTATGAAGAGGATGAAGAGTGGAAAGGCAGTTGGTCCAGATGACATTCCAGTGGAGGGTATGGAAATGTCTAGGAGAGATGGCAGTAGAGTTTCTAACCAGATTGTTAATAAAATCTTGGAAAGTGAGAGGATGCCTGAGGAGGTGAGACAAAGTTGTGCTGGTTCCTATTGTCAAGAACAAGGGTAATGTGCAGAGCTGCAGTAACTACAGAGGCATAAAGCTGATCAGCCACAGCATGAAGTTATGGGAAAGAGTAGTAGAAGCTAGGCTTAGAAAACAGGTGAAGATCTGTGAGCAGCAATATGGTTTCATGTCGAGAAAGAGCACTACAGATGCAATGTTTGCTCTGAGAATACTGTTGGAAAAGTACGAGAAGGACAGAAAGAGTTACATTGTGTGTTTGTGGAAAAAGCTTATGATAGGGTGCCAAGAGAAGAGTTGTGCATTGTATGAGGAAGTCTGGATGTGCAGAGAAGTATGTTAGGGGTAGTGCAGGACATGTACAAGAATATGTGGACAGCAGTGAGATGGCGTAGTCGGAATGACAGACTCATTCAAGGTGGAGGTGGGATTACACCAAGGATCAGCTCTGAGTCCTTTCTTGTTTGCAGTGGTGATGGACAGCTTTACAGATGAGATCAGACAGGAGTCCCCCATGGACTATGAGGTTTGCAGATGACATTGTGATCTGTAGTGAGAATAGAGAACAAGTTGAGTCTAGTCTGGAGAAGTGGAGATATGCTTTGGAGAGAAGGGGAATGAAAGTCAGTAGAAGCAAGATTGAGTACATGTGTGTGAATGAGAGGGAAGCCCGTGGAATAGTGCAGTTACAAGGAGTAGAAGTGGTGAAAGTAGATGAGTTTAAAATATTTGGGGGTCAACTGTTCAAAGTAATGGAGAGTGTGGTAGAGAGGTGAAGAAGAGAGTGCAGGCAGGGTGGAGTGGGTGGAGAAAGGTGGCAGGAGTGATTTGTGACCGAAGAATATCAGCCAAGAGTGAAGGGGAAAGTTTACAAGACAGTAGTGAGACCAGCTATGTTGTATGGTTTAGAGACAGTGGCACTAACAAAAAGACAGGAGGCAGAGCTGGAGGTGGGCATAGCTGAAGATGTTGAGATTCTCTTTGGGGAGTGACAAAATGGGACAAGATTAGGAATGAACATTCAGAGGGACAGCTCCGGTGGGACGGTTTGGAGACAAGTCAGAGAGGCGAGATTGAGAGTGGTTGACATGTCAGAGGAGGGACCCAGGGTATATAGGGAGAAGGATGCTGAGGATGGAGCCACCAGGGCAGGAGGAGAAGAGGGAGGCCAAAGAGGAGGTTCATGGATTGTCTGAGGGAGGACATGCAGGTGTTGGTGTGACAGAGGAAGACACAGAGGACAGGGTGAGATGGAAACATTGATCTGCTGTGGCGACCCCTAACGGGAACAGCCGAAAGACAAAGAAGAAGAAGAGGTGTCGTTATAGCAATTCGCAGTTTGTATGTTACTGTATCAACAGCTATTTTTGTTTGTTCGCATGGGCTCCAATACAGAATCACAATAAAAATAGCTGTATTTAATGAACATTTATTTAACACTGTCTACTGTTTGCAATGTCCCTGTTCGAGGTTTTACGTGTTTGTTTGTTGGTTTGTTGGATAGGTAACATTACATCCAGTATGTGAATCTTCCTACTGTTTCAAAACATCACTCCCACTGTTTTCAGGCACCCATCTGCATGTAAATTGGCACAAGGGGGACCCTGGCAGGTGTTTCCGCCGATGCCAGCCTGACATGCTCTCTTGTCAAAGGCAACAGTAGTTTTCGTTTATGTTTGATTGCAGACATTGGCCAAGGGTGATTATCGTCAAATGCATTTAAATGCGTGATTATCTGGCCAGTCAATTAATATGTCTACCACTTGGTAATAATATTACTGTAAAAAAAAGTTTTTTGGTACATTAACTTATTACAGATGTTGTGACTGTACTTTAATGAGGCATGAGACATTGTGTTAGCACTTCATTATATTAAAAGGGTCCTCTACTTAATACTTTATGTGTATTTGAGTGCAAAACCAGTAGAAATATGATGCAATCCAGTAAGATAATACAAAACAAACATTTGCATTCAACACAAATATACAAAAGTAGATGGAGTAGTAAAATAATATATAACTCTAACTGTAAATGGTTTATTAATTAAACGTTTTACCTTGATTTTGTGTGTGTGTGTGTGTGTGTGTGTGTGTGTGTGTGTGTGTGTGTGTGTGTGTGTGTGTGTGTGTGTGTGTGTTGTGTGTGTAGTGTGTGTGTGTGTTGTGTGTTGTAGTCGTCATTGACGACAGAAAAGATTCTAGGTCAGTGCACAATGTTAACACAAATAGCACTTTTGTTGTTGGTAGAGATGCTGCAGATCTTGTGTTTTAGGGGGTGTAAGCAGTGTGGTGCGCCGTTGTGTGCACAAACACACTGGGCAGGAGTTGGCAGTGAAGATTATTGAGATCACAGCAGAGAAGATGACCACTTCAGCAGTTGCAGGAGGTGAAAATCTCCACACTTAAAGAAATTCAAGTCCTCAACATGGTGAAGGGACACTCCTCAATCAGTACGTCGGAATTCTACTTTTCTGCACTGCGAATCTCTGTGTTTTTGTTAGTTGTGGAGGAGCTATGCATTGATTCAGCTGCTTTTGGAATCTCTTTAGTTACCCTCATTGATTCCTATGAGTCTACAACTTTCATATTTTTGGTGTTTGACCTGGTGAGTATGAGAAAATGGAAAGAAATGTATCATTTCATTCCCCGCCAGATCCATAATTTTTTCCTGAAATCAATGTCCTTAGTTTTTCTCTCTCTCTCTCTCCTCAGCATGAGGCGTGGAGAGCTGTTTGACTACCTCACAGAAAAAGTTACCTCTGAGTGAAAAAGAAGCTAGGTGAGCTTCCAACATTGGTACATCCCATCAGAAAATTAAAATTCCACACATTTTGGTTTTTGATATGGCAGGTTTGGCTACTGATACCAGCCTACCTGTGCAGTTTCTATGGAAGTAAATCTGTGCCATCAGAGTTGAATTTGAATTTTTAAGGTTGAAATTTTTTTTTGCATCAAAATCAGAGTATGACCATACAGCAGACCTGTGTGACTGTTGCCTTACCTGTCCAGCAGATATCCAGCAAAAGAAATAAAACACTATTATGACCATTTAATAGGAAATGTATGGAAGTAAATCTGTGCCATCAGTGTCTGAAGTTGAATTTCTAGGGTTGAATTTGTTTAGCATCAAAATATTCAGCCTCAGAAACTACAGCCTAAAAAAAAAAAAAAAAATTCAACCTCAAAAAAAATAGAAAAGCGGGGAGAAGCAATCGATGCCTGTCTCAATCATCCAAAGTCACAGATTTACTGTCATAAATGTTGGATGATTGAGACAGGCATCGATTGCTTCTCCCTGCTTTTCTATTTTGTGAGGTTGAATTGTTTTTTTGTTTTTTGGGGGGGGTTGGGGGGGGGTCTGCTGTATCAGTTGTCAGTGCTAACGTTCAGTTACCGTGTTTTTGTCTGGTTACCAAAAGTGTAGTTAACTCGACTGCAGCATAAAGGTTGATTTTTGAACATGCATACATCATGTACTTACCTGTTCATATCTGTAAGTTTTCACTGAGCAAAATTTTATTATTTCCCATAAACCCCCCCCCCAAAAAAAAAAATACTATACCAGCAGTAACATTAGCTGTAACTTTTGAAATACCACAAAAAAAAAAAACATTTATAGTAAAGTGTAGTAAAGTAAATTATTTAAATTTTGTGGAAACTTAAATGTAACTGTGGGGCTTATAAAAACAGGAGTATAATGCGAGCTTGCTGGAAGCGGTGTGCAATACCTTCACTCCCTGAATATCGTTCACCGGGACCTGAAGCCTGAGAACATTCTCCTGGATGATCAAGGGGCATATCAAACTGTCTGACTTTGGCTTCTCAGTGCAGCTACAGCCCGGGGAGAAGCTCAGAGGTACACAGTTTAAAACAAATGTACACTTTTTAGTTTTTGCATATAGAGGGAGGTTTATCCTTTCTGTTCTTCGTGTTGTGGTAACTAGAACTCTGTGGTACTCCTGGTTACATGGCCCCGGAAATACTAAATGTTCCATGGATGAAATGCACCCAGGCTACGGCAAGGAGGTTGATCTGTAAGTGATGTAACGTTTATCTGGGTATTTTAATGTTAAAATGTAAAGGCAGGCGTTGGGTTTTAATTCTGAATCTTTCTTGCTTTGGTGTACGTGTTGGTAAGGTGGGCGTGGCGGCGTGATCCTTTTCACCTTACTGGCCGGTTCACCGCCATTCTGGCATCGCAAACAGATGCTGATGCTGAGAATGATAATGGAGGGGCACTATCAGTTCAGCTCTCCGGAGTGGGACGACAGGTCGGACACTGTAAAGGCTCTAGTAAGGTTCTTTCTCTACACTTGATGCCAATTTTTTTTCTTAAACCTAATGTTTAGTGTTTAATATTCTGACTTTCCATTTATGTTAAAATTAATTAACAAATTAGCTCCACCTATTCATTTATGTGTTGCCTTTTTTAGGTTGGTCCAGCAGTTCTCTTTCAGTGTATACTTTTGATTTTGGGGTTGATTTACTCCCAACATATGGAATAATTTCATCTGACTCAAAGGTCAGAAATGGAATTTGTTGTTATTTTTGCTCAGTTGGATTGTGTTCAAGTATTTTAACCCTAGTTCCCCTGTGTCATTGGTTGCTGAAATACAGGAGGGCAGAGGGGGGAAAATATACCATCAGGCAGTGGTTCTCAATGTGTGGGCCCGAGGGAGCTGCAGGTGGCATTAAATATAAATAAATACATTTTTTTTTTTTTTTTTTTATGTGATGATAAAGTTTATGGCAGCACAGTGGTTTACTGGTGGAGTTTGCATATTCTCCCTGTGTTTGTGTGGATCCCATCCAAGTGGTCCAGCTTACTCACACTTCCAAAGACATGCAGGTTAGATGGACTGAAAACTCAAGTATAAATGTGCCCCCCCCCCCCCCAAAAAAAAAAATATGTATTGTATTATTTTTAAATGTAATCAGAAGTAATAAAAACAAAGTCATGGCATTTACATTGTTATTCTTCCAACCTAGTTTAACATAATTTAGATGGAAATGCTTTATCTGAATCTAATGCGTCAATCAAACTGTTGTTAAATGTTTGGTTGGGTTTTTAAAGTGGGCCCTAGTGTTTTTAAGGTTGGAAATGGCTCCTATATAGTTATTTTAGGGAAAAATGTTTAACTGGACCCAAGAGAAATTTGTTGAGCCATTACTATACCAACACTTTATTTTCTTACAGTGTGTTCCAATGGAGCATGTAGAACCTTTCATTTTTTTCTATAATTTGACACAAAATTAAGATTGTTCAAACAGCAGCTTCTCAGACATGGTATATGGCATAACTGCATTGTGTTGGTATATTTTTGTGATAGATATCCAGGCTGCTGGTACTCGATCCAGCTCTCCGTCTGACTGCAGAACAAGCGTTATCACATTCCTTCTTCAGACAGTACCAGAAGGAGGACGTACGACTCTTCAGTCCCAGAAAGACATTTCGAGTGAGTCACCATACTGAGTCCTTTTTTCAAGGCAGCAGACTGTAACACACAGAGAACTATGTCCTGAAGTAAAGATCCTTTAAAGTACTTTTTTTTTTTTTTGTTTCCCTCCACAGGTGTTGATCATCTCTGTGCTAGCGTGTATCAGGATGTACAGCCGTTATCGCAAAGCTCGGCCACTGACTCGGGAGGTGCTGGGCAGAGATCCTTACTCTGTTCGCGGCATCCGCAAACTCATCGACGGATGTGCTTTCCGCATCTACGGACACTGGGTGAAGAAAGGCGAGCAGCAGAACAGAGCCGCCCTCTTTCAAAACACAGCTAAGATTGTGCTACTGGACCTGGAGGACTTTGACACTTAAAAACCTCATGCCTAACCATGTGGATTTGTTGTTTTATATATTACCATTTGCATGTACTGTTGTGTCAGCGCATGCCTTATCAAGTTACTGTGTTTAATTTTACAATGAGGAATTCAGGGACCTGGACTTTCTTATTCCTTACTGTGCATCCCTTCTTTGCAGTTTAAGTTCAGGCATGCTCAGTAGAATTTTTTATTATTATTATAATACTCTGAAGTTTTTCCTGATGGAAACACCACAAAGTCAAGTCAGAGGGTTTGCAGAACAAAGCTATTTGTGATGCCACTTTGCAGAATAGTACACATTACACAGTGTCCTGATTAAACACATAACAAGAAGGTGCATTGCATACTGTATATTAGGAATTTTAACCTTTTGATCATCAGTTATGACTGAGGAAAGTGTTTCTAATCACTGTGTGGTTAAAGCTGATTTTTAAAGCACTGTGATTGGTTATTTAATAATCATATACACCTATTGCATAAAGGCTGTTTTACAAATATGCCACTGCAAACAAAGTACTATGAAGCGATATATGAGGACCTTTTGAAATATTTATGTTCTGTACAGTATTTTAGTTCTTTTTAGAAAAAAAATACTTTAGCTGTCATGCACAGAGCCTTTCCTCAATAAACCCACTTAGTGTAACTGTGAAGTCTGACTGTATCTAACACAAATATTCTATTTAATAAAAGAATCATGTATGTGCTGTATAAAAAAAAAAAAGGTTAATTACACTAAAACCAGTCTTGGAGTAGTCTTTATTTTATGAGCTCTGGTTTCACATCAACAAACTGGATGCAGGATTGCCTGGAAAAAAAATATCAGTCATGAATTGATGGTGGTGTGTTCATGCTGTGTGGATTCTTGTGCACTGCTGTGCTGAGCTGCAATTTCTTTCAATCGTTGGTCCAGTTGTCCAGACACAAGCATCATCTGCTGTCTGATTTCCTGTTCAATTAATGCCCTCAGTTCTGACATAGAGACTAAAAGAAAAATTAATTAGCCAAAAGTTTCCTTTTGCATGAGTCAATTTATAACAGTGTTGTTTAATCTGTCGTCCTACCCAGTGTGGCTCCTTCACACTCTAAGTTGGACACTTCTTGAGTTTGAAGAGATGTTTCTTTCTGTGGTATTTCTGCTTCTGTCACATTGTCAACATCTGATGCAAATGGTGGGGGACAGTTTGAAAGATGAAATAAATCAATTCTTGTCATTTCAAAGTGTCAAAATGGAAGCAGAAAAAAGTGCAAAGGGATGAAAAAAATTGTAGTAAATGTGCATGTTACACTAAAACTCAAATGCCTACTTCATATATGTTGATTTACATACAGTATTAAGAAAGAAAAATAGCAACTGTTTAAACAAAACTGAAAGACACCAAGTGTAAAATAGCTGACCTAGTCTATGGAAGTGAAGGAAATTAACAAAAGAGCTAATTTAAAACAACATGTAACTTAAAAACCATGTTATATTGTTAATAGTAAAGGTGCCTAAATGATTTGCTGTGAAGATCTATGAATTAGTTTAGATACAGACCAAAATTAAATGTTGATGTTATGTCAATTCCGTAATACAATTGTATTTTGTAAAAAAAAAAAAAAAAAAAATCAATCTAAAATAACACACTATTCTGAGTAACAGTGATTTACTACTTTGCAGAGAATTTATCAATTGCTATCGTTGGGCAAAACCTCTCAATACTATTATTAATACTGAGGGCAGAGTAATTCCAAATTAGGCTGAAAATAACAGAATTTCAACTGTAATTGTGAGTTTTCAGGTGGCCTTATACTAGGAATACTGAAAGCCTTGGGATGGTGGGGGAGGGGGCTACAGCCCCCTTAAGTCCCACCTCAGTACCACCTATGGTTGGTAATTAGCCATACAAATTTAAGGACAGAGATTGTCAATTTTATGAAAAATGCATCCCTACGAATCATGACAATAAGATCATAAGACATGTCTTGTGTAATGTCTACATGTCTAATATGAAAACATAAATTTGACCCTTTTCCTTATCTCTTAATTTACATTTGAGAACTTTAACTTGTGATAAGTTGTAATTAGACTTTTTTTTCCCCATTTTTGTTTAATTTTTTCAAATTTCATTCCACGTAACACTTTTTTTTTTTTTTTACAAAATATGACACTTTGTGAAACTATCTGGGACTGATTTTCTGTAACTGTTACCTGAAACAGCTGAATCCTCACCCGCCAGAATGTTTTCCTCTGAAACCCCAGAGTAAGAAAAATACAGATCAAGTTTTTCCTGTGATAGCATGAAGGGGAAAAAGTGTCAGCTGGAGAACATCTCACTCAAAGTTAACTCTGCCTTCATGCTCCTACCTGTGGAGTGAAAATATATTTATAGAGTTTGAAGTGTGTGATGTAGGAGTTGTGGATATACTCAAGGATACAAGTCGCCTCCTTAAGGCTGAAGAGGTTAACACTGACAGGAGGCCGCTGTGGTGGACACGATCAGAGACATCAGTATGAAGACAAATATATTTTTGTAGACAGTATAACAGACTATATTTGTGTACATTCCTGTCATTTAAAGTTGAACCGGTGACCCACCCGGACTGAATGACAGAGCAGAAGCTCCTTGCAGTATTCACAGCATGCTCCCTGTTGTCCAATGAAGTTTCTGAAAGATATGAAGTAAAAATGAAAGAGTTACAGTGAGGAAAATAAGTATTTGAACACCCTGCGGTTTTGCAAGTTCTCCCACTTACAAATCATGGAGGGGTCTGAAATTTTCATCTTAGGTGCATGTCCACTGTGAGAGACAATCTAAAAAAAAAAAAAAAATCTGGAAATCACAGTGTATGATTAATAATTTATTTGTATGTTACTGCTGCAAATAAGTATTTGATCACCTGCCAACCAGCAAGAATTCTGGCTCACACAGACCTGTTAATTTTTTTTTAAGAAGCCCTCTTATTCTGCACTCTTTACCTGTATTAATTGCACCTGTTTGAACTTGTTACCTGTTCACACAATCAATCACACTCCAACCTGTCCACCATAGCCAAGACCAAAGAGGTGTGTAAGGACACCAGGGACAAAACTGTAGACCTGCACAAGGCTGGGATGGACTACAGGACAACAGACAAGCAGCTTGGTAGAAGACAACAACTGTTATGATTAGTTATTAGAAAATGGAAGAAACACAAGATGACTGTCAATCTCCCTCGGTCTGGGATTCCATGCAAGATCTCACTTTGTGGAGTAAGGATAATTTTGAGAAAGCTCAGAACTACACAGGAGGACCTGGTCAATGACTGGGACCACAGTCACAAAGATTACATTAGTAACACATGATGGTGTCATGGTTTAAAATCCTGCAGGGCAGCAAGGTCCCCCTGCTCAAGCCAGCACGTCCAGGCCCGTTTGAAGTTCACCGGTGACCATCTGGATGATCCAGAGGAGGCATGAGAGAAGGTTATGTGGTCAGATGAGACCAGAATAGAGCTTTTTGGAATCAACTCCACTTACCATGTTTAGAGGATGAGAACGGCCACAAGAAAACCATCCCAATCGTGAAGCATGGGGGTGGAAACATCATACTCAGGGGGTGCTCTTCTGCAAAGGGGACAGGATGACTGCACCGTATTGAAGGGAGGATGGATGGGGTCATGTATTGCGAGATTTTGGCAAACAACCTCCTTCCGTCAGTAAGAGCATTGAAGATGGGTCATGGCTGGGTCTTCCAGCATGACAATGACCCCAAACACACAGCCAGGGCAACTAAGGAGGGGCTCCATAAGAAGCATTTCAAGTTCCTGGAGTGGCCTGGCCAGTCTCCAGACCTGAACTCAATAGAAAATCTTTGGAGGGAGCTGAAACTCCAAACCTGAAATATCTAGAGAAGACCTGTATGGAGGAGTGGACCAAAATCCCTGCTGCAGTGTGTGAAAACTTGGTCAAGAACTACAGGAAACGTTTGACCTCTGTAATAGCAAACAATGTCTACTGTACCAAATATTAACATTGATTTTCATAGGTGTTCAAATACTTATTTGCAACAGTAACATACAAATAAATTATTAAAAAAATCATACACTGTGATTTCCGGATTTTTTTTTTTTTTTAGATTATGTCTCTCACAGTGAACATGCACCTAAGATGAAAATTTCAGACCCCTCCATGATTTGTAAGTGGGAGAACTTGCAAAATCGCAGGGTGTTCAAATACTTATTTTCCTCACTGTAAATCTGACTTAGTTCTGTTCTTGTAGGTGTGCCATTTGGGACGATGGCTGTTTTTTGCTCTGGCAGCTTCCGCTGAGCATTGATGTTCTGAAATGCAGCTTCCGGTACCTCGTATAGTATAATATAGTATACAAGGTTGGGTAGGATTACTTTGAAAGAATACATGTGGATTACATGTATGTATGTACATACATTTGGATTACTTGTAATCTAATTACTTTTGGATTACATTTCAAAGTAATCCTACCCAACCCTATATATATATATATATATATATATATATAGACACACACACACAAAATAACTCTGTGAGATCTTCCAGTAACATAACTTACCGATGTTGACCTCGTGAATGGACTTAATGATTGACAGGACAGCAGATGTTTGCTCCTTACTGAATCCATTCTCTCTACAAAAGAACACAGACTGCACGTACAACTCAAGCAGAACTCCTTTCTGTGGTTCAGGGATGTCAAATTGAAAGACTCGGTTTAAAGTACTGCAACAGAAGAAAAGAAGTGTTCTTTTATTTAAAAAAAAAAATACTCTCTTGGCCGTTGACTTTTTTACTGTCTTATGACAATTTAAAAAAAGAGCTAATAGGATTAATAAAGGGAATAGTTTTGACTGTGTTGAATGATGATGACTGAAACTGACCTTTGTTACCATTCTTACTGTTTTTACCCCATAACTCCTTAACATCCAGTCACAGATAGTCCAAACTATACCTTTTTGGAATCTTTGTGATCAGACAAATAATGTTGTATAGTTTTCCATATGATTGGAGCATCTTTTAATTTTAACCCCTGTATAACCCTTCATTGACCCCTACCTGGCTGCAGGGGTGCCACCAGGATTTTGGGCCCCATAAAAAGAAAACTTACTGGGGACCCCCCGTATTATTTTGTCAGTATTATAATTGTATTAGGGGCCTCTCTGGGCCTCTGTCAATCATGGGCCCCAAGAATCCGTCTCCTAATTCTCACCCTTTTCGTCACCCCAAGTCAATCATTTTGTTTTTTGTTCAAAAAGTATCGTGTATGCCAATTTTGGTGGTCGTTTCCAGAAATGAACGACTGTTACAGTTATGTGTTTCACTATATCGTGAAACTATAAAAATAGGTAAGAGGATGAGTAGATTTTACAGAGTATTTTTGTGTAAAATACGAAACCTCTCCAGATCAGCTGCACTCTGCAGTTTGTCGATTTCTTCCATGTCGTGGTAGCTGACATCTGTCCTGAGAACACATTTGGATTTAGCGTTAGATATATTATCAAGACATGTTGGAAGCAGTTAATGAAGCTCAAACTGTAGAAATCTGGATGCACTCTTTTCTCACCAAAGCATAATTTTAGCTTTTGGGGGCTTTTGTTCCTAAAAGAGAACATGATGTCAAATTCACAAGAACGCAACCGTGTTCTCTCAGCTTTTCTATTTTAACTTGTTCTCATTTAAAATTAGCAATTGTATTTAAAGCTGGTGTAGTTTTTACCTTCAATTTCGCATCCATTAAAAAAAAAATTGTGTCCAAAAATCCTTCACTCTGCATTACGTCACACGCGTCTCCACAAGCTTTGTTCCGTGGGATTTTAAAACTGCTTTTTTCCACCGTGGCGCAGTGGAGATTTTGTTGTTTTTTTTTGTTGTTGTTGTTATTTGTTTGTTTTTTTCAGGGAACTATAAAATATTACGTCGAGAAGTCGGACTTTCAAAAAAACCGTGGAAGGTAAATAAGACGTTTTCCACGTTTTGTTACGTTGTAACTTAGCAACGCTTTTCACTTCCGGTTTCTATTTAAATTTAATTCGTTAATTATATTATTATATTATACAAGTATGAGATATGTATCCGTCATGATGCCTGATGTTAGAGTACTATTAAACTAACTAGTATACTGTACTGAACTTTACAAAGTATCAGTGAAAAAAAAACTCGGCTGTACGAAAGTAAGACGATGGGGGAAACTGGGAATAACAATAACATATATAATCGCACAGGTTCAAATATTTTCCCTCTGGAAATCATATTGTTAACTGTACTGTTTTAGATGTCTTTGAGTTACCAACGCAGTGGCGGATCCAGACAATTTACATGGGGTTAATGGGGGGGGGGGGGTGTTCAGGCTATTTTAGCCACCAGGGGGAGCTCGAGGTATTACGTGTAAAGAGATTTGTCACTCAAAGCCAATGATCAGCGGCCTGTTTCTGAAAGCAGGTTGAACAAACCCTGAACTCGGGGTTGACTCAAGATGAAACTCTCAGACTCCAGTTTCATAACATTTGATGTGAGTTGGTTCACTGAACTCTGAGTCCAGATGATTAAAAAGTCTGCATCAATGAAACACACACACCAAGATTCACAATGGCAACAGGTGACAAAATACTAAATCATACAATTTTGGCTCAGTGGAGTTAGAAATGAATGTTTATATAGAATTAGAATAATGAATGTTTACAAGTGCAATGGTAAGAATATTTAATTCGGTGAAAGATGGAATGCTCCATTCAACTCGTGTGGTTCATTGAATGGAACAGTCCATGTTTCACCGAATTAAATATTCTTTTCATTGCACCAATGAAAAAACATTCATTATTTGTTTTATATAGAGAAAAGGGACTTACATTTTGGTGTGTGTCAAGGGTCCTTTGATGTCAAGAGGTTCCAAACAGTCCATCATGAACTTCAGATAGCAATCCAACCCAAAATTGTTCTCAGTCAACTTGCAAAACCAGATAGTTCAAAAACAATCGACGATGTAGTCCATACCTGATGCTGTGCAAAAGCAAAACTTGCCATGTTTGGTTTTAAGCTAAGCGCCATTGCTGCTAGTGTGCGCGTGCTATAGTCGCGGTGTGCAATAGCACAAAATGTATAGAACCAAATCTGCACGCTAAATTGAACCAAAATTGCATGGTAAATGGAACACAATGGCAAATGGTATGAATAATCCATATCACGTGACATACAAACCACCAATCAAATGACAAGGCTCTATTTAGGAATTATATATATATATATATATATATATATATATATATATATATTATATATATATATATATATATATATATATATATATATATATATATATATATTGGCTTAGTAGTTAGCACTGTTGCCTCACAGCGAGAAGGTCGTGGGTTCAATTCCCGTGGCCTTTCTGTGTGGAGTTTGCATGTTCTCCCTGTGTGTGCCTGGGTTTCCTCCGGGTGCTCCGGTTTTCTCCCACATCCAAAGACATGCGGGTTAGGTGGATTGGAGTCTTTAAATTGTCCGTAGGTGCGTGTGTGGGTGTGTCTGTGTTTGTTTGTCTGTTTGTGGCCCTGCGACAGACTGGCATCCTGTCCTGGGTGTACCCCGCCTCGTGCTCTATGACTGCTGGGATAGGCTGCAGCCCCCCACGACCCTTAATTGGACTAAGCGGTAGAAGATGAATGAATGAATGAATGAATGAATGAACATCACCATTAAAATTTAACACAGGGAATGTAGTAAGCTTGTGTTATAAGTAGTATCACGTTGATGATTCTGAGTTATTCTTGTGGAGACACTGAGAAGTTGGGACAAAGCAATTATTCAAGTGACTCATTAAACCACCATATAAGATCTCTACATTACAGGTCATTTAATTTTTTTAATCAATTAAGCAAATATGCACTTGTCTTTATAACTTTATACAGTTATCTTAATTAATAAAATAGAAGTAGTGAGATATGTGTATTTAATTTAATTTATTAAATTTATATCACGCCAACTCACAACAACATTGTCTCAAGGTGCCTCACACAAAAACAATTCAAAAACAAATGAAAATGAATTAAAAGATTTAAAAGACACAATTAAATGCATTTATCTCACTGGTTCTGTTTCAGTCTACGCTGCAACATAAATCTCACTATATTAGTCCAAAGTTTTGGTCCGTGCACCTCCTGACTGAGCCGTGTTGCACATTTTAAGAACATTATCCCCATTTAATCCACTTTGCCTTCTGTTACAAGCAGGTGGACACTCTATTGGAAGAAACAGAGAGAATTAAACACCTGCTTCTATATTCAATTTTTCCTTTTAATTTTCAGCATAAACTTTATGTTAAGTATTATTTTTTTATTCTTGCATTTCAGGTATAATTGTCTAAACATCCTTAATTTTTGACGACATCTCCAGTAGGTTGGCTCAGACATGGCGGATCACAACATACGACAGCAGAAACTGGACAATCAGGTAAAGAAAAATCTGTTTCATCATACTGTCTAATACTGCAAGATACATACAGCTCTAATGTGTTCAAAGATTAGATGTTTAGGCTTGCGGTTACTTTAGTAAAATAGTAAGCCCCTTCGGCTGCTCCCTTGTTTGTATTCAGGGTTGCCATAGCAATCCGAGGTGGATCTGCATGTTGAATTGGCACAGGTTTTACACCGGATGCCCTTCATGACATCATTCCACATAACATGGAGAAATGTGGCACAGGTGGAGTTTGAACCCAGAACCTTCCACACTGAATCCAAGTGTAGGAACCACTTGACCACCCCTGGGGTTACTTTAGTAAAATAACCTAGATGATTATCTCCCAGCTAACAAAATAAAAGTTCCCCAAATGTTTTCAGAATGCTTATCAAATGTTACCAGAACGTTAGCTGTAAAGTTCTTGGAACATTTTTAAGGAAAGTTTCTTTTTAGTTCCCAAAACATTTGATAGTAACGTTAAAACAAATGGTTTGAGAATGTTAGGCCAAACATTCTGGGAACGTTTTTAAGGAAAGTTTTTTGGTTCCCAGAATGTTTGATAGCAACATTAGCACAAACATTTTGAGAACGTTAGGCCAAACATTCTGGGAACATTTTTAAGGAAAGTTTCTTTTTGGTTCCCAGAACATTTGATAGTAACATTAGCACAAACATTTTGAGAACATTAGGCCAAACATTCTGGGAATGTTTTAAGGAAAGTCTCTTTTTGATTCCCAGAATGTTTGACAGCAACGTTAGCACAAACTTCCCAGAATATTTGGTTTAATATTCTCAACTTGTCGGCAGTTGCTGAATGTAACTAATAAAGTAACTAGTAATCTAATTTAGGTACTTTTAAAATTGAGTAATCAGTAAAGTAATGTTACTTTTTCAAGGAGTAATCAGTAATCACACTACTTTTTCAAAGTAACTGTGGCAACACTGCTTGTCAATATATTAAAGGAAGTAATAACAGGAAAACATTCTAGAAACACTTGTAATAACCATAACCTAAATATAACCAATATATAACGTAACCAAAACATTATGTGTTATCTGGGCTGTGATCGTATGACAGACAGGCAAACATTGCCTCTCATTTAAGGAGCAAAAATGTGGTTAAACTTGTGAGTTTTACAAATATCACTACTTTTACTATGACTAGCAAGAATAACCATGAATGCATGTTTAAATTATAAACTTTAAAAAAAAAAAAAAAAAAAAGCAAATATGGGCGTTAGGAGGTCACGCTGCCTGTCAGAAGCACCTGTTGGCATGTGGTCTTGTTGGCCTTGTTTACAGGACGTAATCTAAAGCACAAGATCATTTAAGAGCATCACAGTCAGAATCAGAAGAGAAGAAGTAATAAACGCAGTGTGCAATATACAACATTAATAGAGAATATCCAGCATGTTCAGTGGTTAAATTATTCAGCAGGGAGTGGAATTCTCTTCAGATCTCCACCATATGCTTTGGCTACCTCAGAGAGAAGGGTAAAACAAATATTGCACAACACCTTATTGAGCTTACAGAACCAACTAATGTGGAAGGAGATCTGGTTTTCACTAAGATGGTAATAGAGCACAACCTCCCGCCAACACTAGTTTCCAATTCCACAAAATTTTACCTTGGAGAAAAAAAATTCAAGGTCAAAGTCCCTTGAGACTCAGCACCTCATTTGCAAGTGAGACCTGTGTCACATATACAAATTACATTTGTATAAAACAGTAATTATAACAACATTGGATAAAATATCACAAATACAACAGCATTAAATAAAATATCTAACTAAAACAACAACAGTTTCCTATAGACACATTCTCTAACTGTTTTAATAAAACTCTGAAAGCAGTTATTAATATACAACCCCAATTCCAATGAAGTTGGACATTGTGTGAAATGTAAATTAAAAACAGAATACAATGATTTGCAAATCCTCTTCAACCTATATTCAACTGAATACACCACAAAGACGAGATACTTAATGTTCAAAGTGACAAACTTTATTGTTTTTGTGCAAATATTTGCTCATTTTGAAATGGATGCCTGCAACACGTTTCAAAAAAAGTTGGGACAGTGGTATGTTTACCACTGTGTTACATCACCTTTCCTTCTAACAACACAATTGTGGGTTCCAGGCTGTTCACAAACAAACAAACTAACTAACAGGGGTGAAAACAAAACCTCCACCAACTTAACCAATGAATACAATGCATTGATAGGGATGATGCTAAAACTTTACAGAGGTACTGCAAATTAGTGATGGGAAAACTCAAAATACGGTTGAGAAACCTTTGCAATACCTGTATCTCCGAGTCCATATGGTAAGGAAGACAAAGTCAATTTTGACCTAATCGCTACCACTTAAGATGACAAAGCAACACATACAGCCCAGCCTCACAAAAATGCATGATGGCCATCCCAGGGTGATAGCTACATCCAGGTAGGGGTCAATGAAGGATTTAATTTAAAAATGCTCTAATCATATTGAAAATTATACCATATTATTTGTCTGCTCATAAAGATTACAAAAAATGTACAGTTTGGACTATGTATGACTGAATGTGATGGAGTTACAAGGTAAAAAAAAAGTCAAAAATGTGACACAGGCCATTTTCACTTTGTACAGGGGTCAAAAGTTTGAGCTAATAAGATTAATAAATGGAATAGTTATGACTGTGGTGAATTTTTGGTCTCCAAAGTAATGGTCAAATAAGATCAAAGCCCATTGGATTCTTTGGCATGTCTTACTCCATAATGTGATAAATATGCAAAACAGATGGTGTGAACTATTCCTTTTTTAGAGCCCTATTAGCTGAACCAATAATTTGCATAATTTTTTACTAAAATTAGAGAAACTTTAACTTTTGACACTCATATAAAGTGAAACCAACTTTTATGTCACAATTTTTGGTGTTTTTACCTAATAACTTCAGAACATTCAGTCCTAAATAGTCTAAACTATGGATTCATTATTATCAGACAAATAATGTGGTATATTTTTCAAAAGGATTGGAGCATTTTTGGATTTTGAGCCCTGTGCATTCCTTCATTTACCCTACAACCCCAGTTCCAATGAAGTTGGGACATTGTGTGAAATGCAAATAAAAACAGAATACAATGATTTGCAAATCCTTTTCAACCTATATTCAACTGAATACACCACAAAGACAAGATATTTAATGTTCAAACTGATAAAATTTATTGCTTTTGTGCAAATATTTGCTCATTTTGAAATGGATACCTGCAACATGTTTCAAAAGGATTTGCAAATCGTATTCTGTTATTTACATTTTACACAACATCCCAACTTCACTGGAATTGGGGTTGCACTTGGCTATAGGTACAACCCTGGGTTTGCTATCATACATTTGTGAAGGCTGTTGTATGTGCACTTGCACATACATTGTTAGTTTGTAGTTAGATTTAGGGGAGAAAAGTTGTTGATTCACAATTCCAGTGAAACCTGACAAAGCTTGTAGAGATTGTTAAACAAAATGCACTTTAAAAACATTGCATCTGAATAAAATCTGATATTATGATCCCACAGAGAATCCTTATGATGAAAAAACAGGAAAGAAAGAGGACCGACACTCAGATGGTGGTTGCTAATTCAGACACTCGGCCTAAGAACAGAAGACAGAAGGGAAACCACCCCGATGAGATGCCTCTGATCAGCCAGTCGCTGAGCAGGACATCCCTGAGTGGTTAGTCAGAGAATCAAGTATTCTTTAACAAAGCATATTACATGGCTCCATTTTTTTAAAATTTATGTACATTTTAATGAAACTGTTTTGTTCCCCTGGAGATCAAATTGAGCACGGCCACGATAACCCGCTGGAAGAGATCACACTAGGCGAATGTGATGTTACAACCACGTTATCAGATAAGTTCCTTCTGGAGAAATCGGTGACGCCCAAGACAATGAACTTAGACATCGAGAACGACCCTGATCCAAAGTGTGAAGTGGAAAATGATGCCCAGATGACACAAGATAATGGTAAAGGAATGAAAAATCTGATTTTATTCTTTATTTGTGCAGAAGACAGTGGAAAACAAGTGAATTTTGGATAGCTTAAATGAAAATGTAGCTCTTTGGAAACTTTTCTTTAAATATTCATCCAAAACTCATTGCTTTTTCAGGGGCAGAGCAGACTGGGGGAAAGGAGGCGAGGAAGGAATGGCACAGGAATAAGAAAGACAAAGTGAAATCTAAAAGACAACATGAATCTGGAGCAATGAAGAGGACAGCAAAACAACGTAAAAGGAACATTAATGTTCTTGAATCTGTCAATAATTGTGACAGGTTCAAAGACTCAGGCTATCTTTGGCAATTTATAGCCTTTTCTATTGTAGATTATTTTTAAATGCCTTAAAATAGTGTTGGATGGTAAAATTGCTATTTAAGAATGTTCTGTTTTGCAGAGAAGCACTCAAAGGAATCTTCAGGCCCAGAAACAGAGTCAGAGGTCGAGGAGGCCAAGAGTGAAGAACATGAAGACACTGATGAAGAGGATGGGTCCCTGAGAGCTGGCTCTCAGTCGCCTAAGAGGAAGAAATGTCTCGACAAATGTTGGTGATCCTCTGTCTCTGTACCAGAGACTGTGTTTTAACTACTTTGACAGTGTAGGTTAATTAATCTGTGTGTTACCTCCACAGCTAGGTGCCAATTAAGTGAGGAGAGCAAAGATGACGAAACAAAGGACAAGCAAACGAAAGAGAGAAAGACGAACAAAGACGATAAAACTACACCAAGTCTAGCTTCACTTAACTCCAACTACAGGGAGATTTCATCTTCAGAAAGTGAATCCAATGAAAGAGTAAGATCTTACTGGCAAATATTCACCTGGAAGAAGGAAATGTGCAACATATTTTTGATATACTGGGGTAAAAACAAAAAAGCAAATGAAAATTGTCCTTTTCTTCTGTTCAGTGTACATCTCCACTCTCAGCAGAGGAACTGCAGAAGTTCGCATTGCGTCCAGCCCCAAGAGAAGTGACGATCCAGTGTCGGATCACCCGGGACAAGAGGGGGATGGAGAAGGGCATGTACCCAACTTACTACCTACACATGGAGAAGGAAGATGGAAAGAGGGTTAGCCAAAAAAAAAAAAAAAAAAGAATAAGAAATTGGAACCTGGGCCCGGTTTCATAAAGCGGTCTAATCTTGATTAGTCGACCAATTTCTTGACATTAGTAATTGCACAAAGCACTTGGTCGGCTTAAGTTTCACACTAGCCGACTAATGTTTTTAGCCTTGTACAGAGGAGGCTAATCTTATTTTAGTTGACAAAACATCAGGGTCTTACCTCAAAAATGGCGGCTATCATGTACCACCACTTTATGGAGCAGGAAGGAAGGAAAGCCTTGTGGCGGGAGCGGGTGTTCCAGGACCGGAAAATCCATTGGAGATGTTTACGGGCGCCAAGGTTCAACAGCGATACCGCTTCCATCTGCCTACAGTCCTCTTCATTGTGGACATGATCGCTCCAGCCATCAACCACCAATCGAAGAGGAACAACCACCTGCCAGCTCTTCTTCAGGTTTTCATTGTGCTGCGGTTTTACTCCTGTGGTACCTTTCAGCAGGTCATCGGCACCATCCACATCTCCAAGTCGACCGTATGCCGAACTCGGCTATAGTTGTAGCAGACGACCAGCCCGGAAGTAAACAAAACTTGTGCATTGGAGGCATTTCTTGGCAATGGCACTCACAAGGCCACTTACACCCCTGAAAATCATCAATTAACATTAGATGGCTAATCTACAAGGTTAGCCGTCTATGTGTAACGGAGATTAGATGGCTAATGTTGGGCAACTAATTATGTTTTGGCAGACTAAAAGATTAGACCTCTTTATGAAACTGGGCCCTGATCATTGTGCACATTGACAAATAATTTGACCCTGTTCTTTCAGTTTGCTAATGTTCGCTTGTTTGTCTGTCCCTGTTGTACACTTTGTCTTTGTGTCACCATCAAGATATTTCTAATGGCAGGTAGAAAACGGAAGAAGAGCAAAACATCCAACTATCTCATCTCCACTGATCCATTAAATCTATCCAGATATACAACGGGCTACATCGGAAAATTGAGGTATTCCCCTGTTTTGCTGCAAGATTGTGGCAGAAAATGAGTCACTTGACCCCTTTAAACACTGAATCAAGATGACGTGTTCCTTCTGTGTCTACATACATTTGTCATCTCAGCCTTAAGTATCTGATAATGCTGGTTTATTTCAGGTCTAATGTTCTGGGGACAAAGTTCACAGTCTATGACGGTGGAGAAAACCCAGACAAGAAGCCCTTCATCAAAGAATGTGAGTCACTGCGGCAAGAGCTGGCAGCAATTTGCTACGTAAGTCCAAAGTGAGTCCACAAACTCAACATCCTGCATCATATCAGTAAATCTATTAACACGCCGGTTATGGTGCAGGAAACCAATGTCCTGGGTATAAAAGGTCCAAGGAAAATGACTGTGATCCTCCCAGGCATGCAGGAGAATGACGAAAGAGTTTGCATTTGTCCTCAGAGTGTATGTATGACAGAACAAAATGCGATGATAAAGCAGAGAGTTTTCATAGACACTGAATTGTGATCCTCCTTTAGGACCAAGAGACTCTCCTGGTCAGCCAAGAGAACGGCAACACGAGTAAACTGGTCACCCTCGTGAATAAATTTCCCAGCTGGAACGAACAGACTGGATCCTTTGTGCTGAACTTCAGTGGCCGCGTCACACATGCCTCTGTTAAAAACTTCCAGATCATCCACCCCGACAACGGTAAGTGTGACCAGAGTGTCAGTAAATAACCGTAATAGTGTCTGTCTTTTCTCAACATTACAACTTGTCCATCCTTCTACTCCTGATGTCTTTTCCAGAGGACTACATAGTGATGCAGTTTGGCCGCATAGCAAAAAATGTGTTCTCCATGGACTACACCTACCCCATGTGTGCCCTGCAAGCATTTGCTGTGGCCCTCTCCTCCTTTGATGGCAAACTGGCCTGTGAGTGACTCCAAGCGGCACAGAGAACATCAGAGGAAATCACATGAATGAAATATGCACCAGGTGATGGAACATGTTCAGAGGTGCATGTACAGACACTAGACAAGACACTTGGTAATAGTACCCATGGCCATGAAGACAGTAAGGGTGACACCTTGACCTTCACCCAAATGACGGACCTCTGGCTGACCTTACTAGGACAGTTCCGGAATCCACATTTGGAATCTGGAATCCAAATTGTGTTGAAAATCAAAATTTATGACATGAACTTTTGCCATAATTAAAGAGCAATTTCAGGATCAGTGTTCTTTGACATCCAAATGTGAGAGGAAACAGTAAAACGACCAACAGGGCGCATAACACCAAAACGGCAGACATCACCTCAATCCCAGTGGTTGACCTTTGGAAAATTTCACTTTGCTGGGAAATTCTGCCAAATTTGGTGCAAATTGGAGTGAAAAACCTAAATTTTGACCTTTGATCCCAATGGCCTTGACCTCAGTAATTGTTCTTTTGCAAATTTGGCCTTGCCCAGCCAATTCCAGAACTGACCTATATATGTGCACCAAGTCTGATGCAAATCAGAATGTAAAAACTTAAACTTTGACCTTTGACCTCAATGACTGAACTGTAGCAAATTTAATCTCACTGGATGTCATCTACATATGTGTGCAGAAATTTTGCAAATTGGAGTGGAAACGTTAACTTTTGACATTTGATCCTAATGCCTTTGGTCCCAGTGATTAACCTTTGGCAAATGTGACCTTGCCCAGGCAATAGCAGCACCCACCTCCAACTATGGTGCAAGTTGGAACAAAAATTCCCTTCATTGTTGACCTTGACCCCAATGCCCTTGCTCTTTGCCAAAACAACCTCTTTATGGGCAATCCTGGGGTTGATCATCATCCACATACCAAGTTTGGTCAGCCAAAGGACCTGTGACTTGCAAGGACTAAGGGAACAGAGACAGATCAACAGAGACAAAAGTTGCTTAAATTCTAGTATGATTTTACATTGTAATTTTTCTTACAATTAATGTTAATATTTAAGTTATTGTAATATATTGCATGTTGTATACTGTATAAACAGTAGTAATGAACTATTAAAAGGTAATTCATTGTTGTCAGGTCCAGTAATTTTGTTTCTTTTAAACATGTTTTTTTACACCTGTTCAATTGCCTGTTAACACAAATAGCTAATCAGCCAATCACATGGCAGCAACTCAGTGCATTTAAGCATCTAGATGTGGCAAAGAGGACTTGCTAAAGTTCAAACAGAGCATCAGAATGCCGAAGAAAGGGGATTTAAGTGACTTTGAACGTGACATGGTTATTGGTGCCATGCGGGCTGGTCTGAGTATTTCAGAAACTGCTGATCTACTGGGATTTTCACACACAACCGTCTCTAAATTTTACAGAGGATGATCTGAAAAAGAGAAGATATCCAGTGAGTGCTAGTTGTGTGGATGAAAATGCCTTGTTGATGTTGATGCTATCATGTCAATGTGGACCAACATCTCTGAAGAATGTTTCCAACACCTTGTTGGATTTATGTCACAAAGAATTAAGGCAGGTCTGAAGGCAAATCGGGGTGCAACCTGTTACTAGCAAGGTGTACCTCAACTGGTGAGTGTAGATTTTCATTAGTAGCAATTTCCTTACATACTATGGGCCCTACTTCCAGTCCAGGTGCAGTGTTTATTGCACTGGTATCATCTGGCAACAGAATACAATTCCACCATCGACCAACAAAAACCTGATATCGGGTCAAGCCATATAACACCCAGCATGCATGTGCTACTCTGATTGGTGCATCGCCACTGTTCGCCATCTGCGGTGCACAATCGGGAACTGAACTTGTCACCACACCCTGTTCCAAAAGAGGGCCCATATATTTTTTGTTTGTTGCTTATTATCACTGATTTCTGGGGGTCTGTGCTGGGGATTGAGCTGGGGGGGGGGGATTCCTGCAAGTTGAGCTGGAGTCTGTGGTGGAGGTGTCAGAGAGGAGAATGTTGAGGAAACAGCGCAGCATCTGGGACAACACCTCCCACTCCCTGCATGCCACATTGGTGTCCTGTTAGAGCACCTTCAGCCATAGACTGAGACCACCGAGGTGCACCACAGAACGCCACAGGAGGCCTTTCCTACCTGTGACAATCATGCTCTATACAACCCCTGGCAAAAATTATGGAATCACCGGCCTCGGAGGATGTTCATTCAGTTGTTTAATTTTGTAGAAAAAAAGCAGATCACAGACATGACACAAAATTAAAGTCATTTCAAATGGCAACTTTCTGGCTTTAAGAAACACTATAAGAAATCAGGAAAAAAAAAATTGTGGCAGTCAGTAACGGTTACTTTTTTAGACCAAGCAGAGGGAAAATAATATGGAATCACTCAATTCTGAGGAAAGAATTATGGAATCATGAAAAACAAAAGAACGCTCCAACACATCACTAGTATTTTGTTGCACCACCTCTGGCTTTTATAACAGCTTGCAGTCTCTGAGGCATGGACTTAATGAGTGACAAACAGTACTCTTCATCAATCTGGCTCCAACTTTCTCTGATTGCTGTTGCCAGATCAGCTTTGCAGGTTGGAGCCTTGTCATGGACCATTTTCTTCAACTTCCACCAAAGATTTTCAAATGGATTAAGATCCGGACTATTTGCAGGCCATGACATTGAACCTATGTGTCTTTTTGCAAGGAATGTTTTCACAGTTTTTGCTCTATGGCAAGATGCATTATCATCTTGAAAAATGATTTCATCATCCCCAAACATCCTATCAATTGATGGGATAAGAAAAGTGTCCAAAATATCAACATAAACTTGTGCATTTATTGATGATGTAATGACAGCCATCTCCCCAGTGCCTTTACCTGACATGCAGCCCCATATCATTAATGACTGTGGAAATTTACATGTTCTCTTGAACATCCAAATCCCAATTATGAATTAAGAATATTCCCAATTATGAATTAAGAATATTCACCGGCCTCTGAAACCTTCAACTTCAACTGCAAGGTACACATCTGCTCCAAGATGTCATCCAATTTGCGTCTGAGTTCAAGAGTCATCACAGCACTGCCTTGCCTTGAGGCAGTCATCTTTATAAATCTCAATGGAACGGCACCAAACAAGAGTTCCAGCATCATCACCTTGCCCAATGCAGAATCGAGATTCATCACTGAATATGACTTTCATCCAGTCCAGTCATCCAGGGCAACTGTTTGTTGTGATTTGGCACTATATAAATAAAATTGATTTGATCCACAGTCCACGATTGCTTTTCCTTAGCCCATTGTAACCTTGTTTTTTTCTGTTTAGGTGTTAATGATGGCTTTCGTTTAGGTTTTCTGTATGTAAATCCCATTTCCTTTAGGAGGTTTCTTACAGTTCGGTCACAGATGGTGACTCCAGTTTCCTCCCATTCGTTCCACATTTGTTTTGTTGTGCATTTTCGATTTTTGAGACATATTGCTTTAAGTTTTCTGTCTTGACGCTTTGTCTTCCTTGGTCTACCAGTATGTTTGCCTTTAACAACCTTCCCATGTTGTTTGTATTTGGTCCAGACTTTAGACACAGCTGACTGTGAACAACCAACATCTTTTGCAACATTGCGTGATGATTTACCCTCTTTTAAGAGTTTGATAATCCTCTCTTTTGTTTCAACTGACATCTCTCGTGTTGGAGCCATGATTCATGTCAGTCCACTTGGTGCAACAGCTCTCCAAGGTGTGATCACTCCTTTTTAGATGCAGACTAACGAGCAGATCTGATTTGATGCAGGTGTTAGTTTTGGGGATGAAAATTTACAGGGTGATTCCATAATTTATTCCTCAGATTTGAGTGAATCCATATTTTTTTTCCCTCTGCTTGTTCTAAAAAAGTAACCGTTACTGACTGCCACAATTTTTTTTTCTTGATTTCTTATAGTGTTTTTAAAGCCAGAAAGTTGCCATTTGAAATGACTTTAGTTTTGTGTCATGTCTGTGATCTGCTTTTTTTCTACAAAATTAAACAACTGAATGAACATCCTCCGAGGCCGGTGATTCCATAATTTTTGCCAGGGGTTGTAATTCCTCCTCCTTCTGCAGGATAAATACATAAGGAACAGAGTTACTCAGATTGTCAGTTATGTGCAATATTGGTGAACATTTTGTGAAAATGTCTTCTGTCATTTTGCATAAATTTGTTGTACATATTGTATTAAAAATGTTCACTTTTTACTGTGCGGTACTCTGGTAAAATAATTTCCTTTGGGATAATAAAGGTAAACTTATTGTTATTCAAAAGTTCTTCCATTTCCAAGGTGCTGCTCAGCAACGACATACAGTGAAATATTCAGTGACTTGGAAATGTTCATGTATCCATCCCTGACTCGTCTGAAGAATACTGGCAATTAAACTGATTATTTACAGGTATTATACCAAAGGGGTTGATTACTTATGCAACCCATTATCTTGGCTTTTATATTTTTACTTAATGTCTATCAACTTGTAGAGATTTACTTTCAGTTTGAGTCTAAGGAAGATAATTTTTGAAATTTTTATATTGAGAAGTTTGATTTACTTTTTGTATCTGAAATGCCATAAACAAATTAAAATGCATGAAATACCAAGGGGCTGAATACTTTTGCAAGCCACTGTATGCTTGGAAATGTACAACTCTTAACGTTAGATGTTATTTCAAGCTACAGCTACTTCAAAACTTATCTTTTTTTATCTCAAAGATAGAAGCATTTTTACCACATGCCTGAAAAATGTAAAAGGTTTTTTTTATCAGATGAAGATAAAAACTTAGCGTGGTTTCTGCTCTTGTGCAATATATGTATTTTTTTTAAATAATAACTTCATTACTGAGCGCAAATATGATGTTCAAATTTCTTCATACGAACAATTAGGTTTCACAAAATAAAAATAGGTCTCTGTAAAGATGTGTGGTAAGTAGCTCTCAAGTGCAGATATTTTTAAAAGCAAAGACTCCAAAGTGAAGCAACACCGCTGTTATCTGGACCGCATGCTTTCGTGCTCGGTTTACCTGTTTCCTGCTCAAAAGTGATGAACTTAACATTAGTTCATCTGAAAAAGTGGCGTCTTGTGAGCCAATTTCAGCTTTTGCTACAAAGTTAAATTGTAATGTGTGATGAATTTGACATTTTTAAACGTAAACCACAAGTCAACAATAATGTGATGTGCACAAACCACAAAATCACCTTTTTACTCACATGACTATTGGCTTTTATGAAAGGGATCAGTTAAGTTCAGATCAGCATAGTGATGAAGACTCAGCAACATGTTTAGGAGTTTTAAATCAGGGGTCTCAAACTGGTGGCCCAGGGGCCAGACACAGCCAGCAAACCAATATATTTTGGCCCATGACATGCCTTACATGTGTTACTAAATACAGATGGAGACAAAATTGTCCATCTGTATTTTGTCTTACAAAAAAAAATCAAGTGTAAGCACAGTTAGCGATGATGCTATCCCAATGACATGAAAAAGCTATCGTTTAGTGGGAGGAAGCTTATATTTCTACAGAAGAGCTAATATTCTTCAGAAAATATTCAGTAGTAAATGCTTTAAAAATGTTCTTTTAGGTGAAATGCATTCATTGCATTCATGTGACAGAAAGGCTAATGGCATCACGTTTTGTGCTTTTCTGTTTTAAATTCAAGCAGAATATGACGCTTTTGCATGTGCATAAAGCTTAGAATACTTTTTAAATAATTGCTTTGGCCGTCCGATTGCTTAAATGAAATCTGACCAGTTTCCCACAAATAAATCAGTTTGAACACATCTGTGTAAATGACTAAAACGTCCTGCATTCTGGTTGCTCAGAGGAAACTACATGAACTTCACTATCAGCTTCTGTCTTACAAGATCACTGCAAACTGTGTTAACTGATCTATCAAGTTGCCGCACTCTTGCACAACATTCTCGCTAGGGGAAAACAAATAAAATCCAGAGTTTTGAAATTATATACATTCTGCATATTTTCAGAATAATTCATAAACTGTCAAAAAATGTCAAAATGAAATGTGTTTGCTGCAGTCAGTCACCGGTCCTAATTGTTTCTAATCACTCTGTCCTGTTGAACTTTCACAAAAAATTCAAGTTGAGGATAGTATGGAAAATTGTAAATAAAAAGCCCTGCAGTAAATCATTAATTTTCTTTGATTTCTGTTTCATTGCAGGTGGTGTGTGTGTTTTGTGTGATCAAATTAATTTCATTTGTTAATATATACTCATTCCTGCATTTAAAGCCTGCAACACATTCCAAAAACAAAAAGAAGAAAAGGAGGGGAAATTAATGGCTAGTAATGAAGTAAAAATAAATAAAATTTTAAAAATGATGATGCTACTTCAAACAAGTGATTGTAATCATGATTAGGTCCAAAAGCAATATTTATAAATAGGCTTTAAAGAGAAATGATGGACAGAGGATCAAGTTTGCTAACAAATGCATGACAAAATGGGTGAAATGTTTAAAAACAGTGTCCCTCAAAAGAATATTAGAAGGGCGTTGCATGCTTCTCCCTCTACAGTGGATAATATCATTAAACAATTCAAGGAATCTGGAGGAATTTCAAAGCATAAAGGACAGGGGTACAAGCCTAAGATGAAAGCCTGTGATCTCTGATCCTTCAGATTGCACTGCATCAAGAACCCTCATTCATCAATAGCTGATATAACCACATGGGCATGGGATTACTTTAAGAAATCCCTGTCAGGCACTACAATACAGTGTGACATTCACAAATACCCTTAAGGTTTTACTGTGCACCAAAGAAGCCTTATATCAACCTTGTCCACATGTGGCATCAATGTCTGTGGACCCGGGGGCCTCTGGTTTGGACCATCACACTGTGGAAATGTATTGTGGTCAGGTGAATCAGTATTCCAGATGTTTTTGGTATGGAGTGTCAGTGCCCCTGGCAAAGGTAATTTACACTTCTGTGATGGCAGCATTACTACATAAAAGTACAGAGATTTTAGAGCTACATATGCTGCCTTCAAGATGACATCTTTTTCTGGGTCGCCCATGCACTTTACAACAAGACAATGCAAAACCACATTCTACGCACCTTACAAAGACATGGCTGTAGAAGAAGAGTGTACAAGTATTTGACCGGCCTTCCTGCAGTCCAGACCTGGACAGTTTTTAAATGAAAAAGCACACTTTATCCAGTGTCCTCAATGCCAAAACATCTTCTAAGTGTTGTGAGAAGGGATGGTAGTATTACCAAGTGGTAACTGCTTCAGCATACTAACTTTTTTGGAATGTGTTGCAGGCCTGAAATGCAGGAATGGATGTATATTAATAAATGAAGTTTAAGTTGACCACACAAAATGTGAAATATCTGGAGTTCTTATTGTCTGCAATGAAACACACCCCAAAGTAAAAGTAAGAATCACTGTGGGTCAGCTTTTATTTGCATTTTCTACACCATTTCAACTTTTTCTGATTTGGGGTTGTGTAAGAGAGAATGAAACTACAACGATGTGGTAACCGATCATCTATAAAGCACCCATCCTCTGGCTCCAGTCTTTCAAATTAAAGGGGTCATATTGTCCAAAATCTGTTTTTGTTCACGTGTAATGTTTCATATTATACATCCAAAAAGTCCTAAAATTCACTGACGGTGCAAGTAGAAATTATGGATGGATGGATAGCTTTATTATCATTGTCATTACAAGTGCAACAACAACGAGATTACATTCACACTCACATTTCCACAGACAAACAGCAATTAATCCACATTTATTACTTGTTTACCGTAATAATGGCACACATCAGAATTAAGACAACACATATACATTTGACATTGTTTATGTGCACTAAACCTGAAGCAGTCCGTTTTCCAAACTGAAGCGATGTGAGTGTGTGGTAGCCGCTGCAACTGGAGTCGTGCCGCCACTAGCTTGGGGGGAACGGGGACCTGCCGCAGCTAAACCGCGCAGCCCCCACAGGGAAAAGGGGTGGCATGAGTGGTGGCCGGGATGGGGAGTGTGATGGGGGCAGGAAGGGAGGTGAAGGGAAAAATGGAGCATGCTTCAGTCTTTGTCCATGTGTAAGTCTGTCATTTTATTGTCTTTGTGGGTTGAGATAAGAAAGGAGCCGAATAATCTCACCAAGGCCTGAATAAATTCCTCTGGAGGAAAACAGTGGGCAATTTGTCCTTCAGGCTTGATAAGCCTGGAGTGTTGTGATTGAGCAGTGAAAAACACTTTAACAGTTCCACTTGAACAACCAAATCCCAATTATGAATTAAGAATATTCCCAATTATGAATTAAGAATATTCACCAGCCTCTGAAACCTTCAACTTCAACTGCAAGGCACACATCTGCTCCAAGATGTCATCCAATTTGCATCTGAGTTCAAGAGTCATCACAGTCTGAGAATGCACTGCCTTGCCAACCTTGTTAATCATGACGGACAAGCAAGGGGCCATGGTTCTTGATGCCGCCATCTTGCCAATTTTCCGGTAGATCAGGGCAGCACATAAACCAAAAAGTACCAGCCCTGCTACCATAAAACCAAAAATTATTAAGCAAAATTTAGGCATGAAACTTCATATTTTAGACTCTCGTGACATATGTCACAGATATCCAAACCTGTACTTTTCTTTCTCTGTCAGACACACCCACTAAACCAATCTACATTCACCCACAAACGGACACGTCCACATACTCTTAGGAAGAAGAAGAAAATAAACCTATCTCTGAAGAAAGAGAAGACATGGCAAATTATTTAACTTTTAATTTCAATATCAATTTTACAATAATCATCTATTATTTTTAACATCTTATAAAAATATTTAGGCAAAGTAGTAACAGCTTAATGTTAACTTCCGATAACACTTTACTGTCAGGTTTGATAGTTACGAGGTCTGTCCGAAAAGTAACGGACCTTTTTATTTTTTTCAAAACCTATATGGATTTGAATCATGTGCGCTTGCATCAGTCAAGCTTGAACCTTCGTGCACATGCATGAGTTTTTTCACGCCTGTCGGTTGCGTCATTCGCCTGTGGGCAGGCTTTGAGTGAGCATTGGTCCAGCCCCCTCGTCGGATTTTTATTGTCAGGGAAATGGCAGAGCGACTCCTGCTTTGCTCCATGAAATTTTTTTCAGAAACTGTTAGAGACAGCCAGTTGGAAACCATTCGAAAGATTACTTTTCGGACAGACCTCGTATACTAAATTCTGCATCTGACTTTGTGTGAAGGTTCCTCACTTTATTTCACAAAATTTGGCTTGTCTTCTGTTATCTTAAAACTATTTCATTTATTTGACATAAATTCAGGTTTGGTCTTTGAGTGCTAACTGATATGACTAGTGTCACCACCCTCAGTGTTTCGACAGTCATTAAAAATGAAGTCAGCAGTTGTTTTCAAGTGCAAAAACAACTTCAGAATATCCAAATGTTACAGAAGACATGTCACACTGCATGCACAGTAAAATAGTAAAAGTTGCTCCTTTCACACACTTTCCATTTTTGGCTGCTCTCTTTAAACAGGCACATCCTCCCACCATGTGATTGACAGCTGTCAGTTTCAACCCTCCCTCTTTCATGGTAATAAACATCATCAGGTAATAAACATCATCAGGGCAGTTTCAGTGAACAGAGACCTCTCAGGAGTCACTTTTGGGTTTTCTGCTGCGATGGCATCCGGCTCAATACAGACTCTGATGCTGCTGACCCTCTGTGTCACCAGTCTCTGGGGGAGTTCAGCCACAGGTTACATCTTTATATCCTGTTATTTTAAAATATACATTTTAACAGTTTGATAGATGCTTTAATTATTTTTTAAAAATATATGTACTAATAGTTGCACTAAATAAACTTTTTATCAGATTGTAATTTCTAAAACATATATGGATAGACTGACTACTTAAGAAAATTATTTTGTTAATGTTTTACACTCCTGTAAAGTGTGAAAACTAACAAGTATTTTGCATTTATCTTTATTTTAGTTTTTTGTGTAAAAATGTTTCATAAATGTAGTCTTTTGTTTCTAATAAATATACAACACTTAAATATTAGATCATCATCATCAAACAAAAGTTCTTCTGGATTACTTTAAAAACAATCATAATACACTCAAAAACATGACTCATTCGATGAACTTAATTCAATTATGAGCAGTATTTCCATCTAATAATTATAAAATAAATCACATCTATGCAAGATAATTTAGTTTAGCTGGGACTACATATATTTATTAGATGGAAATACAATTCAATTAGTCAGTTTTTTGAGTGAACAAAGCATTGACAGAAGCTTGATAGAAAAATACTTTTAAAATTGTAATTTAAAATCAAGTTTATTCTATTGTAAAATAGATTAATAAATGTCAGGGTTAAGTTTAGAATATGATAGTTCTACTTTTTGTCCTTTTTTTTGCTGATAGCCAGTGACTTGTAAATGTCAGAGTTGAGAATATGAAGTATACTATATATATATATATATATATACACACACACACACATACATACATACATATTAGGTCTTTAATATGGTTAAAACCTTTAAAAATAATGAAAAGCTTAAATTGTTTATTGAATTAATATAAATAGACAAAATGTATCACCAGATTTAAAATTGATCATTCGTCCCATTTGGCATTGTGTTCCATTTAACATGCAATTTTGGTTCACTTTGCTGTGCAAATTTGGTTCCATATGTTTTGTACCATGTACACCCCAACTATTTTCCCATAATGCCTTTTGGCGCAAGTGTCTGTTAATGCTCAAACCTTCAGAATTAGCACATTACTTTAAAAGATATGTGCAATATTTTCACTTCGTAAAAAATGGTAGAGTTAATGTCAATAAACTGTTCGGAATTAGTTGTTTTTTAGTGAAGCCATTAGTGAAAAGTGCTTTGCATTTCATGTCTCCTGCCCACTGTCTGTGTCATTGCATGTGGAAAGTAAATGACATTTTGGTTTTTTTTTTTGGCGATAACAGCCAGTAGCCGACCCGCTTCCTTCTGCTGGGGGAGGACTGAGCTCACAGCGGTCTGACTGTTGCGAAACATGCAACAGACATGAACTATCATGTATGATTTTAGGATTTATAAATGTTTTTGACCGTTAAACATTACTCACTATGCCAGCAAAAAAATGTTAGCGGACTGAAAGTTAACAGAACTAAATTTAGCGAAACGTAATTGGTCCACTGATGGTTTTCATAATTAACTGAAAAGCTAATCCGCTCAATTTTGTTTAAATAATTATTGCACACTTTCTGTAAATACTAGAAACTTGATTTCACTTCTTGAATATCACTGTGTTTGTCTGCTGTAACTGAAATTTCTGATCCAGACAACCAATGATTTATAAAGGAAAATCATGGAAATCATCAGGGGTGCCAAAACTTTTGCATACAACTGTACATACACACACACACACACACATATATATATATATATATATATATATATATATATATATATATATATATATATATATATATATATATATATATATATATATATATATATATATATATATATATATATATATATATATATATATATATATAAAGTATTTGGTCAGTGTTCCCAGAGGTCATGTGTTTGCAATTGTTTTCTATATAAAACATAACTTGTATTTTCTGTAGGTATGGATCATAATTATAATCTTCACTGCATGAATGACTACCTGCTTAGCATCAACTGCTCCCTGCAGTTTCTACCAGAATGCCACACCAGTTCCTACTGGCTCAAGTTTGTGGACCTACGTTCTGATGAAATAAAAGAGTTAGTCACCCTCCACTTTTTCTTCTTTCATCTTTCAGATGCTCCGGGTTAGGGGACAGCAGATTCCCCACTCTTCTTCACATGATCCACCTTGCCTACACTCACTTCTTCACCTCTCTATGTCACTCTTCTTTACTTTAACCTGTTGTTCCCAAATATTTAAACTCATCAACTTTCTTCTAAATCGTGCAAGTGTCAGGGCACCTAAAGTTTGTAACCTAAGTGTTTGTAACCAAATGGCTCGGCCCTTTGATGTTCGACTCTCAGGACCCCTGTGAACTAAGGAGCCCAACCAAGCCTCCTGATAAAGTCTGTGTGTGTGTGTGTGTGTGTATGTGAATGTTTTCAGTGAAATAAAGTGACATGCATTTGCATTGTTGAAATGTGAAAATTGTCACTTTCTCTTGCCCCGCACAATTTCCACAACACACTCACCGCTACATCTGACTCACTTGAGAAATTTTTCACCTCCACCTCACAACCCAGTGTGGGGCATATGTACTGATGACATTCATCACTATCAATTTACAGCTTCACACTCTCTCTTCTCACAGCCAATACACTGTTAATATACCCATCCTTCTGGATGATCCCTACACCATTTCTCCTCCCAGGCACATCATGGTAGTACATATTGAATACATCTCTCATGTTCTTGGCCTTACTCCCCTTCCACGTTTCACTTGTACATACAACATGTAATCTCCATCAAATCAGGCAACTCTCTCATCTCACCAACTATAATGCCAGTATTCACAGTAGCAACTCTCAACTCTATGCCTCTACCCTTCTTCCTCTACCACTGACTCCAGACATGCCTTTCCACTTCTCCTTTCCATCCAAAAATATCATTCTGCATGTACAAGCTATTGCATTCGTAGTACAGGTACCAAGCCCAGAAAAGGCTGGAAGGGTTTTATGCCAGATATTCTTCCAGATATGATCCTTCCAGTCATGAGGGGCTTGGTAACCGTACTGACAATACACAAGTTTGTAGATGGGTGACATTCTTTTTATTGAATAATTAACCACACCTTACATGGAATGACTATATCATGTTTAATTACTGTTTCACCTCTCTTCACTGTCCAGATACGTGTGCATGCTGTCAAACAAGAACAGGGATCATTTCTGCTCTGTGAACATTTCCAGCCAAACTCCAGATGAGCAAGATTATTCAGAGAATTTTGGGGACACAGACAAATTTGGAATCTCTCTCTGTCATAATAAAAGGAATGGATCTGTGAACTGTACACAACTGAATGACAAATACTACCCAAAGAATCACAGTAAGAATATAATAATGTGTTTATATACAACATTAAGTTCTAACTTTACAAGGTCGCTTTAAGGACGGCCCCACAGCCGCTGGGGGCCATCCTTAAAGCGACAGTAACACTCCTTATTCTCTACCAAGCCCGTAACATTTTCACCGAAAGCCAGATAAATTTTTCTAATGGTTTCCAGCTGCCAGTCTCTAACAGTTTCTGAAAAAATTCTGATGGAAAAAAAGCCCAAATCATTCCGCCATTTCCTGACAATGAAAATCTGCTGAGGGGCTGGACCACTCCTCACTCAAAGCCTGCTCACAAGTGAATGACGCAACCGACAGGCGTGGAAAAACTCACGCATTTGCACGAGGGTTCAAGCTTGTCTGACGCAATCACACGTGATTCAAATCCATATGGTTTTTGAAAAAAATAAGATTGGATACTTTCCTAATAGACCTCATATCCTGATTTTTATTGCTTTAATGTGTGTTATTCTCAGTTAAACCACTCGCACCGTGCTGCCTCAACGTTACCTACAACGCAAGTCAGTATCACTTCACCTGGAACAGCAGCTATGAGGAATACCTTCCTTCATTCTATCTGTACTACGACCTGATGTACCAGATGCAATATTACAGAAAAGGAGAAAATGACCATGTAAGTCAAATGTTCACATGCAAAGAATTAGATTGCTGACTGCTGACTGGAATAAACATTTAGAGGACCGCTTTTTTGAGACTGATAAAGGTCTGCGGCAGACAATATTACTTATAGACCCCCCCAAAAAAGGATAAGATTTTCCAGCTTTAATTCAGAAACTGCAGTTCAGAACCAGGCACTATTACTGAAAAGCCATAGGTGCTGGGCATTTAAATTACATTTAACTTTGGCCTTGAGGAAGACCTGGAAGAGGTCACTAAAAAGTTGTAAATGGCATATTGGCAGACATTAAAGGCTTTGTGAGAAGACGTACCTCAATTAGCGCATATTTTTGGCAAATAAAATTCTACACAAGACCCTCGAGGTATTTGCAGAGCAGAAATAATCACTCTTCAATTTGGACTCATTCTTCTTATAACGATAATCCAGGGTCGATTAGTTAGTTAATGTTGTAGGTGTACACAGCCAATGTTAGCTTTAGATAGCTATGGGTAGATACCGTAGTTCAATGCTAACTTGAGGCTAAATTTAGAAAGGGGAGAGTCCACTAGACCTAGGGTTCACTGGTCCTAACTAGAGTCACTCTAGTCCTAACCTCTTTATATTATTTGTTGGTGTATATTACAACCCCAAACTGATTTTAAAGTTTACAAATAAATGTAATACTTTCAACTAGCTAACAAACCAGATCCAGTTTTGTTCAATTTCCAAAAATAAAACATTATTCTGTCGACATAGTGTTTTGTAATGACAGTGTTTTGTTATTACCCATTATGCATTGCCTCACTTCACAATGGTGCATGTGCACAAAATCGTTGGAAGAGTGCCGGTTTGGTGACCTTCTCTTTATTTGTTCTTTCCTTGAGTATTTGAGCAAAAACGCAGAGGAAAAAAAAGTTATTGATGGTTTTAGTTTGCCGAGCTAAGGGTCCCTTAAACTTTGGTGATCATAGCATAGTCATATTAATGAAAGCTGTCATAATATTAGAGTTGAAAATATAAATCTACATAGGGATAAACACAAACCAGAACTCTCTCCCTGCTCATAGTGCCACACTACCTTGTCTCAGGAAAATGGGGTACTTTTCGTGATGCGTTTTTTATTTTATTTTACTATTTAAAATCCTCCTCCTTCTCCTAACTCTAACCATAACATGGCTCCCTCACTCTCACGAGCACCACTAGCTCATCTTATGGCAAGCTAAAAGTGAACACACTAGTTTTGGCCGAACAACTAACCAGTTTCTGGGTATTCTGTGTTAGTACGCACCCATGGCCGATGTGCTTGATGAATTCCTGCTCAAAAGTAGTTCCCAGACTTGCGATGACAGTGCGTTTTCACGGGTAACAAAAACATCAGTATATTTGGCACAAGAACTTGTGTATCTCGTGTTTTTACGCCTAAATGATTGTAAGTCAATACTCACAGTCATCCAGCACCATCTTCTCATGTCGGCAAATTCAGCGCTGAGTCAGGTGAAAGTAGTCCGGCGAGCTATCCCACAATGCCAAAATAGCAGAGATGTCACTCCAACGAGAGCGGCACACTGAGCAGGGTGCGTGCCTCCCTTCCCCGAACCATAACTCCCACCCTCCCTGGAACCCCCATCACCACGCATTTCATGTCCCTGTCACAAAAAGCGCCTCATTTTTGTGATGATATCACAAACCCATAGATGAATTGACTTTTCGTAATGCATCATGAACTGCCATGAGACTGGCCCGTAGGCCGAGACAACAGTGAGAGACCTGTCCCCAACCCGAAGGCGTATGGACGCGACCCTCTCGTTCACCGGAGGTGAGCCCGACTATCTCTAGTCGGTATCTCTCAACCTCCCGCACAAGCTCAGGCTCCCCCCCCCCCCAGCGAGGTGACATTTCACGTCCCAACAACCAGGGGCTGTGAGCACGGACTGGGCCACCGGGCCAACCGCCCTCGACCGCCACCCAATCCTCTCTGCACCCAACCCCCATGGCCCCCTCTGCAGGTGGTGAACCCACACGAGGGCGGGCCCACGTCACTCTTTCAGGCTGAGCCCAGCCAGGCCCCATGGGCTAAGGCCCGACCACCAGGCGCTCGCGGGCGAGCCCCAACCCCAGGCCTGGCTCCAGGGTGGGGCCACGGCTCCGCCATACCGGGCGATGTCTCGGTCCTTGATTTTTTACTGGTCATGGGAGCTTCTGAACTGCCCTTAGTCTGACCCATCACCTAGGACCTGTTTGCCTTGGGAAACCCTACAAGGGGCACAAAGCCCCCGACAACACACACACACACATATATATATATATATATATATATATATATACACACACACACATGTGTATGTGTGTGCTTTTACATATATTTGATTAAATAGACTAATCACTTTTTCATCAAACTATGTTTTTTAACTATAAATTTGCAGTGTTGTGATACTGACTGAACAACTGGTTTTAGAAGTATGCGACAGATGGTCCCCACAATGGTAATGTTACACCCAATTCTACAATATTGACTTTTTGCAGGCAAAACCACTTCAACTGGACAAAATCAACTTCTCTTTGGCGGAGACCCATTTGGAACCAAACACAGAGTATGCTGTGAGGGTGCGCTCCAGTCCTAATCAGGCATACTACATGGGAGAGTGGAGTGACTGGTCACCTGAACTCCAATGGAAGACAAAAGCAGCTGTACATGGTAAACGTCTTTCAAAACAGAGAAAATCTACATATACACAAGTGTAAACCAGTATATCTACATCAACTTTTCTTCAAAAGTACACTTGTGTGCAGCAGTAGCACATACGGGGCTAATTTGTATTCTGTCATATGTGTGTGTGTGTATATATATTGCTTGAACGGTTTCGATCCAATTTGATCCAACCTTAGTGGAATATCTGAGGGTCAGCCAAGGAGAAAGGTCAAATGTTTGCCCCAATACTGTTGTATAGGGGTATTTATAATGGTTATGTGAAATACTAATATGAAGTTAAATATTAGCATTTTATCTGTTACATGACTTTGACATTGTGTGACCCCGAAAAGTCAAACTCATTTAATTGGCTATTTGGAGAAAACTTTTAACGATACAGCTATACTGACCGTGAAACACTAACATGACACCAAAGATCACTGTTATGTGTCGGACGCAGCTCGGAGAACCGACCAGCGTTTGAAGGACCCAGTATGAAATAAGCAGAGCACGGTACAAAGGCTAACTGAATTTAATACATAACAGTGATAATATAATAACAAAAAGGTGCGGTCTGGCGTGGTGCGCTCCCAGCAGCGCTAACGGTCCGGAGCCAGAAGCTGTTTCGGACCCAAGGACCCCGCCGACACCCCCCAGGTGGCCGCAACAACCGAGTCTGTGAAAGAAGGAACCATTAAGTGAGTCCACACTCTACACACAGAACACTTAAAGGTGTACAAACAGCAAACACTTCCTGGCTTGATTACTGATCAGCTTCCCAACCTGCAGGCATGGAACATCCAGTTCACAAAACTCCACTGCAGTGGAAGCCGATACATGACTAACATACAGCTCAATATAATAAAGGTGTGAGGGACACCACATTTACTGACTGTATAACTGTTAGTCACAAAATCTAACATACCTCAGGAAGTGTGCTGACGAGCGTGAGACGTCACCCCCTCCTCTTTCACAGACTGTGCATCAAACCTGGACGTTCTCAGCATCCGCTGCTGATGAGATGGCTCCCGAGACGACGATCTCACCCGTCTGGTCACAAGGTCGAGTCTCTGGCAAATACACACTGTGCACTCCAGTCTTAAATGCCAACATGTTCCAATCCATCCAGATGCACCACAGCTGTGAGTCCTGACGAGTCGCAAGTGATCAGGGTGAGGTCCTGACAGCCTCAGCAACACAGCCACTCAGTCCCAAACGCAAGCCACCTGGGAGGAAAACCAAAAAACAGAAACAAACCGGCAGCCAGGCCCCCCCAGCCATATAACAATCACCTTTGTTTTAGTTACATAACCTTTCACTTTGGCTGAACCTGAAGTGTCAGTCCAATTTAGAATGACCATTTCAAGGAACTGATTAAAGCTACACCTACATATGGTTACTATAAAAGACGAATATGAATATGGAATGTGAAACTCGCGGTTATACCTCTTGTTGCCAATCCGTTTGGAGTCTACATAAATTAAACATGGTAGAAGGGTTGTGTTTAAGTCGAGGATAAAGTGTTACAGTTTTGACCAGAACTACTCAAATGTCAACACGACACAGAAGCATGTATTTACGCATCACAAAATAATAATTTGCAAGAATCTGTGTATCAAACATGTAAGGCATGGGCGTTCCAAATCATTTTAACTGCATGATCTCCCACACAGATGAGCCACCAGTAACACTTGATTCAAGCAAAAAGGTTTTGATCACCTTGTGTGTGATGGCACCAATTATCTTAATTCTGTGCTATGCTCCTGTGAAAAAGTAAGTTTTCACTTCATATAAAAGCTCACAGAAACAGTGCAATTTACAACAACCAAGAAGAACTGTAATTGCAGTTGTCATGATTTCAGGTGGCGGAAACGGGACTTCATCCCAACTCCAACACCCTATTTCCAGTCCCTCTACAGCGACTGTCAGGGAGACTTCAGGGTAAGTATCAGGCGTGGCACAAACTGTAGGACACAACTGCAAACTCACACGACTGATAGAGTTCAAAAGGGATTTAATTGGCTCAACAGGCAGGTAGTCGGTACACGTGTGGTCCAACAGTGTGGCAGAGGTAGCAGGCAGACAAACAGAGGCGTAGTCAAAAGCAGGCACAGGTCAAAATACACAGCGTAAGGGCAATCAGAGGCAAGACAAAACTCGAGATCAAAAACAGGCAAGGTCAAAATACTGATAAGCTGGCCAAAACAAGATGTGAGACAGAGGCTGGAAAGTGACAAAGTCAACAATCTGGCGGTGAGCTGTGAGACTGTGAGGACTTAAATAACTGGTGGTGTAATCAGCTAAACAAGATGCAGGTGTCAGAGAAAGTTCTGGAAGGGGCGTGACCGGGGAAGACAAAGACTGTGCACAGTGAGAGGAAAGTGAAGGCAGGAAAACACAGAGTGGAGTGATGAAAGAGACAAAGACACGTGAGCAGGTGCAAGAGTGGAAGTGGAAGAAAACACAGTGCAAAAAGAGTCATAGTGACAGACAAAGACACAAGAGCTGGTGCAGGGGCAATCAAAACAGAAACCATGGACAGAATAAAATGCAACTATAACCAGGATCAGGAACCGAACATGAACATGAGAACTGAAAACAAAATCTGACATTAAAACATAACTGAAATCACAAATGAGATGAGCAAAAATAAACTACTGACAAACAGAGAATAAACAAACCAGATGACTACAGAATAATGCAATTAATGAAACAAGATAACTGATAAACAGAAGGTGCAATAAATAACAAATTGAACATAACAGAAAAGAAGCACTGAAAATAAATAGTAACAAAACCACAATATAATAAATGTGATAAACAGAATGAACCTAAGACTAAAGCAACTAAGGGACCAAAAGTGAAAGCAAATAATAAACAATAAAGCAAAACTAAATACGTGGCAAGCCCATGATACATCAAAAATAAATAAAAACAAGACAAAACATAACTGAAGCATGACGATGGCAACCTGATATCATAAATAAAACACAAGATTCAGGACATGAACCCATCATGGGCAGGAACATGACAGTAAGTGTAGATGGAGTGATTCCTGACACATAAATGACCTTGTGACGATGTCCCTGTGATTACAGAAGTGGGTGGTCATACCAGAAAACACAGCAGATGTGCTAAAAGCAGAGGAGACTCTCCAAATTGATGCCCTGTCCAAGTGTGTGGACATCCAGGAAGACTGCTCGCATCAGTTTAACCATGACCTGGTCAAGAAGAGCTACTACGTCAACACAACTGACCCCGCATCTGCTCCTTTTCCTTCGAGCATCTATTACGTTGGGAGCACCTCAGCGCCAGGAAATTCAACAGCGAGTTCCACCCTCAGCTCGTGGCCAGAGAGTGTCGCCGACACAGACTCAGGCTGTTGGCTTTCCAGTGCTACATCCCTTGACAGGAATACTCCGTGGTACTGCAATGAGTACTGCACTTTAAGTACCTTCCAAAAGTCAAGTCACAAGGGTTATTCAGTAAACTGATGCCAACCATGATTCTGTCTGCCATCAGGGTTTTTCTGAATACAGTACATCCAGAAAGTATTCACAATGCTTCACTTTTTTCCACATTTTGCTGTTACAGCCGAATTTCAAATGGATGAAATTCATTTTTTCCATCAAAAAATTCTACACACAATACCCCATAATGACAATGAAAAAAAGTTTGAGATTATTGCAAATTTCTTAAAAATAAAAACTAAGAAATAGTTTAGTTTATTGTTTTTAATAAATCTGCAATAAATGAATAAATAATTTAAACTTTTCATGTCTTCATTATGGGGTGTTGTGAGTAGAATTTTGAGGGGGAAAAATGAATTTAATCCATTTTGGAATACGGCTGTAACATAACAAAATGTGGAAAAGGTGCATTGTGAATACTTTCCAGGTGCACCATACCTTCAACAAAGAGGTAGTTTTTGGCTGTTTGCCAGCAGAGTTACACAAAAAATATCAAGCTGACTTTCATGAACTTGGTGGTGCATTGGTCAGGAACAAACCCAATAAAAAAGTTGGAGCAGCTCTGGATCTCTGAAAGAAGTACTGTAAATGTACTTTTCCCCCCAAATGTTGATATAGTATTTTCTTCCAAAAAAACAAAAACAAAACACACACACACACGTCTCCCACAGTGATGTCCTTTACAGAACCATAGGCTCATTGATGTTGCTGGTTATCTGTGTATTACTGGCCTTGGCAGAATTCTATGCTCGACTAACTTCACTTCTAGATGTGTATTTGAAGAAATCCACGGGTTGGTACATTGTAGCTGAAAATTCAATTTATTGCTGGAGGTACATAGAAGGGCATCACTTCTAAACAAATTAATGCATCTGTCCAGTTTAATAATTAACTGTCTCATTTATGTAACAGGACTCTAAGTATGCAACAGCTTAGGTGATTTATATTGTGAGAAAATTCATTTCTTGTTGTCATCTTAAATTGTGCTTTTTTCTTCTTTATTTTTGAGAATTGCTTTTCCTTGTAATAAAGGAAATAGAGATTTTGTAGTTTTATTTACGTGAACACTTACATGAACAAAGCACCATAAAGTCTGATACAGAAGTAAAGTCTACCTGCATCAGTCAATGTGGCCATTTGATTTATTCCATAGCAAACACTCTGAATAACAAAAAGACAGCAGATTCTATCATATATTACAGAATAGAAAACCTGGGAAAGAGAATTAGACAGAGTCAACTACAGACAACAATATAGAAGTGCCATTCATTATATAGCGACAATGACGACAACAAAAAAGGAATCAGTCTTCACCTATATGATGGGAAATTTTTTTTGTTTGTGCTTAAACTCCTTTTTTCATATTCTACCATTTTGGATTGAAAAAGGCAACATAAATAGGTAGTGTTACTATGACGCTCCAGTTGGCTTTAATGAAGCTAAAGAATTATAGTCAACAACCATTTGTACGAGTAAACCATCCTTTCTAATTTGTCTGTGCAAAAAAAAAAAAAAAAATCATCCAATACATAATTTTTTTTTAAAAATCATGCCTGGGCACAGGCATAAAATTTTCTGATTAATTGGTTTATTAGGCAAACAAGCTGACCACATTTACATATGAAACACACAGACCAGGGCAGCGCAGTCTCGTTTGGGGGCGGGCGCTAAAGGGGTAAAATATAACATATATGATGTCATTTCTCTACTTCTGGGGACAGAAACATGGCACTTTCTCTGAGTTTTTAGGCAAATTACACACAAACAATGTGAAAATGCAAAGAAAAAGTAACAATGTGGTGGAAAGCGGACATGTGTTGTGGTTTGTTTATGACCCGGAGCACAAACGTGTTGAGGCGGTTGTGCAGGCGAAAGAACGCAGCTACTCTGTTTAACTGTGTAGGCTAACACTTACCGACACGTCATCTTCCATTTGCCTAGTCTTGCCTTCTCCACTCGGAACCGAATAAAGCCTGCACTTTTTGTGACTGCTACAGTGATTGGCGCCGAAAACAAAACAGTACATCATTTTTCCGTTAGAACTGAAACCATTTTAAACCGGTAGGTCCACTAGGTGACAGCGAGTATGCTTTTAAGTTTACCGAGCCGGGCTGAATGGTTTGTGCTGAAACTCCCACACTCCGCCCAGGTTTTCACTGCCGCGTTCATGCCGGCTGTCCCCACAAATCCCAGGAAATCACGTCGGGGTTCAAACAAGACTGCACTGCCCATTTTCCCCAAACTGGAAGACCAGAGAGAGTGAGAGAAAAATCAGTCTCATTAATGCCAATTCAACTGTTTGTTGCAACATTTGGGGAAGGAAGCCCCATGAACGATAAAAGGGTTATTGAAAACAAAAACACAAAGGATCACTCACTTTATATTCAAAGCAAATTTGTGAAATGTGAATGATTTGCTTTCAGATGACACTTTGTTACTCACTTGACAAGGCAAAAGAGAAGGAGGGGAGGAACAGAAATAAAATGTTTCAGCAAATGTAAAAAAAAAAACAAATTGTGTGTAGCATTGAACATGAGGCTAAATGACAATTTCCAAGTAGTGAAAATTTGTGCATGCCTGGGATGAAATCCCAACACAGTCGATTTGTGTGGAATACGAGTAATGGCTCTGGGAAGCATTCCTGATCTTATTTGTCATTTTCATTCCAAGGGCCGTAAAATAAATAAATTGTTAGTTTGTTGTAAGTACCACAGAACAAATTCCTACAGATGTTTGACTACATAGAGTTTATCGCCGACCCCTGCTTGAAAGTCAAACATGTCTGAGCAAAACATGAACCCGTCTTAATCAATTCTGTGTTCCAAATTCATCACGTTCATCACATTGTCCAGTCAGCAATACAAACCAGTCAATGAAGGAAATCTATTAGTCAAACTGCAGTCCATCCACAAATTTAGAATAAAGACAGAATACAGAACGCTCACTCAGAGCACATATCTAAGCCGGGGTAATAATAGTTACCTTGATCAACCAACGAGGGAGAATCTTTAAATTTGGGTCTATGGGTAACATAAGGCTAGCTGATAGGGCTGGGTGAGTAAACAATCTCGAACCGGGATCAAATTTATGGCAAATTTGGTAATAAGCCTTGTAACAATTTTACTTGATATGGGCAGATCTATCACATACTTTGTGCTAGGGCTGCAACAAACGATTATTTGGATCATTGATTAAGCTGATGGGGTTTCGACACGATTAATCGATTAATCTCATTAGCGGGGAATTTTTTAAAAATGTGCCAGGGAAACTATTTTTCTCTCCTTCCATCACTTTATTTAACAACAGAACATTATTTGAAAACTTAAAATACTTGAAAATAAACAAATCGTCAAATGTCCCTTGGCTGTTGAAATATAAAATATAGAATAAAACAGTTTATAATAAAGAACAAAAATAATTATTTCAAATGGCATTGCTTTATCAAAGTGCTGAGTTGACATAAAACAACATTGAAACATATAAACGTATTGTAGCATTATTAGTTATTATTACTATTATTATTGTTGCTATTATTATTAATGTATAAATAAAATAAATTTAAAAAATTATAATTTGTAATACATTTGACTCTTTGACGACAACAAGCACTGAGCCATTAATTATTATACAGAAAACAAATGCACAAACATGCTGAAATGCCAGCAGCTTAATGCTAACTTTAACATTGAAAACGCCAGACATGCTAATGTGTTAGCATCAGCGTTAGCATAAAATACACCTATCAACTGTTTCAGAAGACCATAACAGGTCAGTTTAACATAAAAACGGTAGATATTCTTCACAGACATATGCTCTTTAGGGTTTTAGTGGGGAAAAATTAAGATAAAGCGAAATAAAACAAATGAAACCAAAGAAGCAGCAGCTCGAAGCACTCCTTTGGTTCAAGATTCAAAGCAAAGCTCAGTTGATTATACGGAAGAAACAAAACATTTGCAGTAAAACAAAGTTATTTAGCAACTAAAGACTATTAACTAGCAACTAATAACTAATGACGATGACTAAATTAGTTGACAACTATTTTAATGATTAAATTTGTAAGCGCCTTGGGGCAACTGTTTGTTGTGATTTGGCGCTATATAAAAAAAAGTTGATTGATTGATTGTTTCAGCTCTACTTTGTGCTGCCGCTCTGAGCGCTTTATGTTGAAAATTAGGGATGACCTAAACTGATTGAAGCAATTAGAATTGGACATATGTATATTTGAGTGCTTACTACCCGATAAACACTTAACACCAAATCAGTGTTTCTTCTGGCTTCTTTTCATAAAAGTTTTCGCTAGCTGGGCAAACACATGGTGCTGCTTCAACAGAGCCACAGTGTACACATTTTCGAAACATACCACTCCCTATCACTTTAAATATGCAACAAGTCTATTTTATTCACACAGATCATCAATAGCACGCGTCAGTCTGCATTAACAGCCAGCATCTGTTGTCTCGCAATATCAGTTTTAAAAACATATTGCGCTTTCCTTCGCTTCTAATGGATTGTGCATGTGATATACACACCTTACAAATAACACACAATTAACAAATAAACACTTGACATTTCAAAGATATTCAATGTCCAATATAACCACCTTTGTTTTCTATAACTGCCTTGAGCTTTTGGTAGTTTCCTGATCTGTTAATGAGCAACTTTTCCATCCAACAGCAACCACAGCCTCCCAAATGCTATTATGTTCAAACTACTTTTTTTGCAATCCTGTGAATCACTAAACTAGTATTTAGTTGTATAACCACAGTTTTTCATGATTTCTTCACATCTGCGAGGCATTAATTTTGTTGGTTTGGAACCAAGATTTTGCTCGGTTACTAGTGTGCTTGGGGTCATTGTCTTGTTGAAACACCCATTTCAAGGGCATGTCCTCTTCAGCATAAGGCAACATGACCTCTTCAAGTATTTTGACATATCCAAACTGATCCATGATACCTGGTATGTGATATATAGGCCCAACACCATAGTAGGAGAAACATGCCCATATCATGATGCTTGCACCACCATGCTTCACTGTCTTCACTGTGAACTGTGGCTTGAATTCAGAGTTTGGGGGTCATCTCACAAACTGTCTGCGGCCCTTGGACCCAAAAAGAACAATTTTACTCTCATCAGTCCACAAAATATTCCTCCATTTCTCTTTAGGCCAGTTGATGTGTTCTTTGGCAAATTGTAACCTCTTCTGCACGTCTTTTATTTAACAGAGGGACTTTGCGGGGGATTCTTGCAAATAAATTAGCTTCACACAGGCGTCTTCTAACTGTCACAGCACTTACAGGTAACTCCAGACTGTCTTTGATCGTCCTGGAGCTGATCAATGGGTGAGCCTTTGCCAGTCTGGTTCTTGTATCCATTTTGATGGTTGTTTTCCATTTTCTTCCAAGCGTCTCTGGGTTTTTTTTTTTTTTTGGTCCATTTCAAAGCATTGGAGATCATTGTAGATGAACAGCCTATAATGTTTTGCACCTGTGTATAAGTTTTCCCCTCTCCAATCAACTTTTTAATCAAACTACGCTGTTCTTCTGAACAATGTCTTGAATGTCCCATTTTCCTCAGGCTTTCAAAGAGAAAAGCCTGTTCAACAGGTGCTGGCTTCATCCTTACATAGGTGACACCTGATTCATACCTGTTTGTTCCACAAAATTGATGAACTCACTGACTGAATGCCACACTACTATTATTGTGAACACCCCCTTTTCTACTTTTTTTTTTTTTTGAAACTAATAGCCCAATTTCATAGCCTTAACAGTGTGCATATCGTGAATGCTTGGTCTTGTTGGATTTGTGAGAATCTACTGAATCTACTGGTACCTTGTTTCCCATGTAACAATAAGAAATATACTCAAAACCTGGATTAATCTTTTTAGTCACATATCACTACTATTATTCTGAACACTACTGTATATAAATGAAATCCTCTTGAATGCTGGGACAGGCTCCAGCGTCCTTGACCTTTAACTAGAATAAGCAGGGAAGACAGATGACGTCCTCCGATTCCATTTTGCATTCTTCAGTCTGATGTCCAGGCCACCATGGGTCTTTAATCTTTTTTTAATCAGAACATCCTCTGGCTCCACCACGTCTTTTGATGTGATGTTCAGATAATCACCTTCTGAAATCTTAATAAATAAACAACACATTTTGGTGGGTGCATATGACCGGCTTCTGCACATGCTGCAGAAAGATCACTAAGTCCAAAAGCTAGTTGATATGGTGTGGCTCGGACAAACACGCAGATGGAATCAGAGTTCATGCTGTGCTCCAAACACTACAATAGCCTCTCACACAGAAAGTGTGTGTGGTGTTTGGAGGAATGTTGCACTTGCAACTATCTGCCACAACATAGGCCACTACTCGCCACAAACACATCATAGTTGCAGCCACACGCCAGGGTGTGGAAAGTATTTTGGACATGTTCAAAACATCACTTGACTTCACTTGAGACAAAATTGAAAAGAAAAAACATCCAACACCTTCCAACACCTCCGTGTTGGAAGTCTCACAGGAAATGTTGTGGCATGCCCAGCTGTTACACAATTTCTCGGATACTCACTCGACTGAAAAGCCACCGAAAGCCGTCTGAATCTTCCGAATGGTTTCCAACACGGAGGTGTTTTTTGTTGTGCGCCATGAGCGGCTCCGTCCGGACGCGCGAATTCCTCAGCACGTCTTTCATTACAAAATCTCCTGTAACAGTGGAATGTGCCGCAAAAGTGCTGATGTCTGCGATTTCTCTGGTAGTCACATGACGTCCCGGATCAACACAGCCTTCACTTTGGAAATGATCTGGTCATTTTAGCCTGTCGATGGCCGCTCGAAGCGTGGCACGCTCTCCGCCGCTGTGGGCCGTCTTTAATCCGGTTGTAATCCTCCTTAATCTGTGTGACGCCGATAGAATCTTCACCGAAAGCCATCTGAATTTTCCGAATGGTTTCCACCTGGCTGTCTCACACAGTTTCTGAAAAAATTTTCATGGAGCAAAGCGGCAGTCGCTCAGCCATTTCCCTGACAATGAAAATCCGACGGGGGGTGGACCAGTGCTCACTCAAAGCCTGCCCACAGGCGAATGACGCAACCGACAGGCATGAAAAAACTCACGCATGCGCACGAAGGTTCAAGCTTGACTGATGCAAGCGCACATGATTCAAATCCATATAGTTTTTGAAAAAAATAAAAAGGTCGGAAACTTTTCTAACAGACCTCGTATATACACTGGCCAGGAAGCAGCAGACAACATGTGGTGTTAAGCATGCCTGAACGCCGGACATGCACAGGGGTCACACGGCGCCCACCCACAATCACTGATATTGGTGGTGAGTGCAGGGCAATTATAGCACGCCAATGACTGCCACTAACACATCTCTCTCTCTCTCTCTTTCTCTCTGTGTCATACACACACTGCCACTAACACATCTCTCTCTCTCTCTCTCTCTTTCTCTCTGTGTCATACACACACATCTTCTGCATGAGAGGAGTTTATTACTCCTATTTATCTGTGTAAACAAATACTGATATCTAGAGAGACTGAATATGAACTTACCACACTGGTGCATCATGTTACAAACTGCTGCTAGATGTAGGAATTTGTTTGATGTGGTGGACTTATTAAAACAAGTACAAAAAAATTTAGGAAAGACTATATTTTCAGCATAACCATTTTCTGTAATTACAGTGTAAAATCTTAATTAAGTGTAAATATTTTTCATCTAAATATTAATAGTCAAGTGGCCTCTGTGTGTGTGCGTGTATGGCTTTGATCACAGAGAAACTGGGGAGAGCTGACATTTGCCATTTGGATGTATTTTGGGTCAAGGATGAATGCCATGAAAAGTTGATAGGACTAATATTTTTGGAGAAATTAGGGATATTAGCTAACAGCAGTGAACAATGGGCGTTGATACAGTGCCTTGCTAAAGTATTCGGCCCCTTAGTATTTCACACATTTTAATTTATCTATGCTCTTTCAAATACAAAAAGTAAATCAGGCTTCTCAGTATAAAAAAAATTCTAAAATTATCTTCCTTAAACTCAAACTCAAAGCAAATCTCTACAACTTGATATAAATTAATTAAAAATATAAAAGCCAAGATGATGGGTTGCGTAAGTAATGGGACACTTCGGTATAATACCTATAAATAATCAGTTTTATTGCCAGTTTTCTTCAGACAAGTCAGGGGATGGATACAGGAACATTTCCAAGTCACTAAATATGTCTTGGACTTTATTTACGAGGGTAGGCTGAAAAGTTCTAAGGCTGATTATGATGCAGTTGTCGAATTGAACAAATTCAGGGTTATTTTTCTACAGTCTCCCTGTAACTCCACACACTTCTTCCAGCGGTGCTTGAGTGCTTCGATTCCCTTGGCATAGAAGCTTTCATCTTGAGAGTCAAAATAGTCTTCAACGGCAGCCATCACCTCATCATTGCTCCGATAGTGCTTCCCAGCCAAGTTTTTTTTTTTCAGGTCTGGGAGCAGATGAAAGTCCGAGGGTGCCAAGTCAGGGGAGTATGGTGGGTGATCTACCAGTTCAAATCCACACTCGTGGATAGTGGCCATGGCCACTGTTGACTTGTGAGCTGGGGCATTGTCTTGATAGAACAGCACCCCTTTCGTCAGCTTTCCTGGTCGCTTCTTTTTGATAACCTTGCATAACTGTCTCAGGTTAGAATAGTACTGTCCATTTATGGTTTGTCCCTTTTATAGATAGTCCATGAACACAATGCTCTTGGCATCCCAGAAAACTGAAACCATGACCTTCCCCGCAGACGAAACGACCTTGGCCTTCTTTGGAGGTGGTGACCTTGGGTGTTTCCACTGCATTGATTGTTTTTTGTCTCTGGTTCAAAGTGGTGAACCCAACACTCATCCTGGGTAAGAAAACATTCCATGTAATTGGCTGGATCCTCTTCAAATTGCGCCAAGTTTGCCTTCGACATGACTAGCCTGGCGCGTTTCTGATCAGGCATCAGAAGATGTGGCACCCACCGAGCTGACACCTTTGACATTCCAAGTTCTTCATGCAGAATGTGTTCAATTCTCTCACGGGATATTCCCACAGCATCTGCTAGCTGATTAGTCATCGATCGTCTGTCGTCCATCACCATTTCATGAACAAGGTCAATGTTTTTCTGGGTTGTGGCTGTTGCAGGCCGCCCAGACCTTGGGTCGTCTTCAAGGCTCTCTCTGCCCCTCTTAAATTCAGCTGCCCACTTCTGCACTGCAGATATGGAGGGAGCTTCATCCGCTAATGTAGCAACCATATCCGCATGAATGTCCTTGGGCTTTAACCCCTTCTTATGCAGGTACTTAATCACACCGCGATGCCAGATTTTATCCATTTTTGCCGTTTCCCTCTACCACGAACTTTCAAACTTGGCTATGAACCACAAACTACCTCACAACCTGGAAGAAAATAACACAGTCATCAGAAGAGTTGAACTTAATGCATGCCAAGTTTTATTGAAATGGCATTTCCCCTTCTTGGTGCGCCTTAGAACTTTTCAGCCTACCCTCGTACATTAGTTATGAAGAAATACAGAGTATGGCACTCTAGGGTAAATAGAATACAAATAAATATAATTCGGTCACTTTTCAAAGGGTCAGACTCGCCAAAAAAGTCAATTTAATGTACAATGGTTCATTTCAGGTCAGCTGTGTGTATAAATCTCATTGTTCCAAGCGATGATAGCTATATTTGTATGTAGCCTATTAATAATTCCAAATCCTATTCGTACGTAACGCTTCTGAGTGGTCAATCTAGGTCACGTGACGACATGCAACTTCACGTAAAATTACTTTTAGAAGTGAGGAGCTTTAAAATTTTCTGAATCCAAAATACATAACTGTTTTTGCAACTTTACCGCAATAACTTAATTCTTGAAGTTAAAAACATACCTGTGGAGAAATTTTAAACTTGATTTAGAACCATAGCCCTAAACGCTAAGTAGAAAAGAATTTGGAATCAACATGGCTAGACACGAATAGCCACTTTGTAACAGAATCAAACTTTGCTTTATCCTGTATTTCCAATGTGAATGGACAAAAATAACTTTATAAGCTACATAACTGCCCGTGATTTTGCTATAAAACCTCACGCACACTTGGTCCTCAGACATTAGCTAGCAGGCTAGAGTATGTAACGCTCGCATCCCGAGCAGCATAAAATAAACAGTAGCAGTCATTTAAAATAACGGAGTAAATACTTACAAAGCGTGCCGTTAACGTGAAGCCTCATTTCTTGCTCTCGTTGACCCTGCGCAATTCTGCTGCAGCTTGCGCATGCGCATTGGCAACAATTCGCAACAACGCTTTTTTTTTTTTTTTTTATAAACAGCTTGCAGCCCACCGAGTTAATATGAAAGAGGCATTGAAAGCTTTTTTTTTTTATCTGGTTTAAAAGTGTCTGAAAAGACGTTCCAGCTGGGTGTCACCCAGTTCCAAACCAAACTGTAGAGATTAGAGTTCACTGGGTGGCTGGAGGACTTTCTGGCACATCAGTGAGCTCATGACAGTGGATTTTTCACACTGTGTGAACATCCAGGAAGACTACGTCAGTTTAACCTCAAACTGGTCAAGAACAGCTATGATGTCAATACAACCGACATGGCAGCTGTTTCTGTTCCGCTGGGAACACCAGTCCAGGAACTTCAGTAGCGGGTTCCACCCTCAGCTCATGGTCATCACAAGCTTCTTTTTTTTTTTTAAACAGGGGGGGAAAAAAAAAAATATCACAATTTTAGTATAACTTGCTGCTAAAAATACTCTCAGCCATATGTGCATGTTATCAGTGAAAGTGTCGAGACTGTGACCTTTTGACCTCTTGGGATAGGTCAAGGTTAGCTTGTCCAAGAGCTGTCCCAAGAATGGTCCCTGTGAATTTGAAGACCCAGGCAGTAATAGGACTTACGCTGAGCAGACAGACAGACAGATGTATGAACACAAAGTCTTCGCAATACTCGATGGCCATATTTTGGCTTTGGGTAAAAATCACTTGACCTTAACATAAAGTTGAAAAAAAAAAAAAAAAACACACACACAAGTGTATGACTGATTTTGGTTGAAGTCTGCTCTACCAACTCTTCCAGTTGTGCATCTGCGGAAAATCACTAGTTCGTGTATTGCAGCGAAAAAGAAAAAAAAAAGTTTATGCTGCAAAGCGTAACACTTGAATGCATCTGCTGAATTGTCTCATTTCTATCAGAGGACTGCAAGTATGCAACAGCGTAACAGATTCTCATATTGTGAACAAATTAATTTCTTGCTTTATAATCTTAAATTGTATTGGTTTTGCTTATAATAAAGGAAAAAGATTTCGTAGAAAGTTTTATTTACGCGAACACATACATGAACAAAGCACCATAAAGTCTGATACAGAAGTAAAGCCTACCTGCCTCAGTCAATGTGTCCATTTGATTTATTCCATAGCAAACACTCTGAATAACAAAAAGACAGCCAAGGCAGCAGATTCTATCATATATTACAGCATGCTGAATAGAAAACCTGGGACAGAGAATTAGACAGAGCCATCTAGAGACACTAGTGAGATACAACAGTATAAAAGTGCCATTCATTATACAGCAGTTGAATACTGACAATGAAAAGAGCTAATTTACATTATATTTACTGAAAATAAAAAGGTGGAAACAAAAGGAATAGACCCTGTGAGAGAGCAAAATAAAGACATTTATTTCCTTCCTTGAACGTCGATGACTGTCAGCTTCTGTAGAGTCGATGAAACTGGTACCGAGCTGTGTCCCTTGCATCACACGAGACAAAAAAAGAAGACAAAACAAGGGTGCTGAGGCATCCTTCCCCTCCCAGCATTTTGCGCCAACCAGCGATTTAAGAACAAAAAACCCTAACTTAAAAAAAAAAAAAAAAAAAAAAAAAAGAGAGGAGCGTGGATGGCACAGAATGTGTGGAGTTTAAATAGAAGTCTTTAAGCAAGTCCCGATGTGAGGGGAGCACATTCATCAATAGACTGAGCGGGAAGGTGATTCGTATTTAACCCATTCCTTCTGCCGTAGTGGAACCAGTCTTCGCCTTTACGATGGGGAAAATTTTTTGGCTTGTGCTCGAACTCTTTTCTCATATTCTACTCTGTTTTGGCTGGAAAGAGGCAACATAAATAGCTGGAGTTAGCATGATCCTCCAATTTGCTTTATTAAGATCATGAAATAAGACCAATGACCATTTGCAAATCATCTGTTCTAATTCTTCTGTGCAAAAGTCATTGAATATTGTGAATCCTAAAACATTAAACATGCCAATGCACACACACAAAATTTTCTGATTAACACCTTTATTAGGCAAAGCAGCTACTCACATTTTAACACTAGTTCCAGATGTAAAACATATAGCAGGCAGAAAATTAATTTATGCTCCAAAGTTGTGACACCATAAGGGGGGAGATCACATTTTACTCAATTAAAATATCATTCCATTCTATAGTTTCTCCTTTGTTAATATTTAACAGGGACTGCATCCAAGAGACAGAAACAAAACAGTACTGCATTTGGTACAAAATATGCCTGTAATCACACAATGACTGCATGGAATACGTCTGGGCATTATTGCATTTATTGTTGGAAGTGAAGGGTTTGTGATCTTACTTGTCTGCTCCTTTCCAGGATCTTTAATAATTAAAAAAACAAACAAAAATCTGTAGAGCATTATAATTAGAGGCCGACTGACACAATTGGCCGATAACATCAGCTGGTACGAACCTAGTTCCTCTGCTTGTAGTTTCTCAGACAAAGCTCAAACGTAGAGGTGATAGAGCTTTTTCTGTTGTTGGTCCCAGATTGTGGAATGACCTGCCTCTCTGTACTAGGCAGGCAGAGTCACCTCTAGTTTTTAAATCTTGTCTTAAAATATACTTGTTTTCTTTGGCTTTTGACTAGAGGGTTGATGATTTTATTGTTTTTAAAAACTTTTATTGTTGCCAATTTATTTATTTATTGATTTATTTTATGTCATTGTACAGCGCTTTGGTCAACTTTGTTGTTTTTAAATGTGCTCTATAAATAAACTGGATTGGATTGGATATCGTGTGTAATTCTTGCCAATATGAAAATTATTTTACCAAAAAAATGATGCAGACAAACACTTTGGCTGTTGGAAATGATGTCATTATGTAGTTTGTCCAGCATAAGTTGCTCCAATGGCATTGTTTGCAATGCTGTGAAGCACAGTTAGGACCCCGTCACCCCTTGGTCATATTAGCTACACGAGACAGGGGCAAAGTGACCAGCTGCCATTCATTTTCTATCAAAGTGAGCATTTTAGAGTGTCAAGAGATGAGTGGCTGCTATGGTGCCAGCTAGGTGATACCGATTTGAGGAATCTATATGTATGAAAAGGTGTTTTTTTTAAATGCATGGCAGAACTGTTAAACTATCAAGCATATACACAGATTTGACTTTAATGTGCATGCAATGTGATCTGTGCAGTGCAATATCTAGGAAAATACAAGTATCGGCTTGGGACTCAATATCAGCAGATATTTAATATTAATGACAGATTTGGGGGGGGGGGTCCCCTATTGAAAATCTCTGAACTTTTCAGAAAGGTAATCCATCGTCACCTTCTCAGGCCACCAACTGGACCGAGTAAAACTTGTCATCCTCATAGAAGATGTTTGTTTTTGTTGTCCATCTATAGTCAGCTATCACAAAATCTATTGATCAATATGGGGGAGTAGAAATCATTATTTTCTTTTTCAGTCATGTTGCCTAGCCCTACAAAAGGACATTAAAATCAAAATTCTTAAATGACACCACCATGTGTACAGATGTTATCGATGTCATAAGCACGATTGCCAAGATATGTGCAAGATAAAATGAAGGAAAAAAAAAGATACATTTTTAAGCTAGATCGGGACTTGCCTCAAAACACAATCACCACTTTCCTGATCCAAGGGCCATCTTTCCACAAAATGCCATCAAATATAACATTCAAAGAGGTTTTTTTTTTTAATTAACAGAATGTCCCATCCACTTTAACAAAGATCATGGCTTTTTACATGTTATTGCAGTTATGACAGCCAGCGATATTGCATTTAAATATGTGACACAGCTGAAGGAGGAAGGAATTTAATCTTTCACTTCAATAATTTATCATTTTGATTTATATACAGTAAATTTCTCACTGCTCACTAACCACAGTTTTTCCTCACCTAAAAATAAATAAATAAAATAAATTGCTGCAATTGAAAAGTGTATCACTGACATTAACCAACCCAAAAGGAAATAAACCCAGAAATGCAACAAATAAATAAATAATAATCCCGGATACTGCAGTACTCAGAGTATAACCAAAAGACACCTGCACTTTTCTTTGTATCCATTTTGAAATTTCCACACACTGGGCCTCATGTATCAACGTTGCGTACGGCGATATCTGAGCGTATATGGGGTGTACGCCAAAACGGCTGCACTACTTGGCATTTATTAATGTGGTCATTGGCGTACGCTGCGCTGAAAATATACACCAGGTCGAGGTGGCGTAAATTATACACCAAAATGAACCAGCGCTGGAATCCACATAAAAATGAAGATGATCAACATGATAAACAGTGCCATTATACAAATCAATGCGTATGTTACATAAATAACTTTCCTGATTATACTACATAATAATCAATACAAATCCCGCTTTTGCGGGATTGTTATGGAGCACGATCCGTGGCCACAGCGCTGACTGCAAAGACAGCGCTGCTCGCCTTTTTCTCCAGACTTCGAGCCTGGAGCCAGAGCAGCGCTGAGCTTAACTTCATGTGGTGTGATCGTTTTAAACTATGAAATTGATAACAACAACTGTAGTTTCGTCATTCCCTTAATTCGCCCGTACTGCAGCCAGGTTTTGTCATCTCCATTCGGTTGTCACAATAAAATAAATACAGAAATACATTAAAAAAATAAAGAAATCTGACAGATTAGGCGTGTCTTATTAATTGAGCGAGCAAATATCCACATGTCAAGAATTATTGACATGTGAAAAGAGAATACAGTGGTCCCTCGCTATAACACCGTTCACTTGTCGTGGCCTCGGAGTCTCGCGGAGTATTTAGTCCAATTTTGCATGCCTTTTTTTTTACAGTGTTCTGTGTATCTGTTTATAAGAATCTTGTTGCCCAGAAGAGAAAAGAGCGCCAACAACTACTCATAACTGTGTTTGTCACACGGAAACACACACCTGCTGCAGCAAGATGTGAGTGGGAAAAGGCGCAGCGTCAGGACGCAGAGGCCCGATATGTGACATACTGGTGAGTCACTATTAATAATTTCTTATGTGTCCAACCTCGTTCGTTGATCGTTAAAATTAATTCGTTAGTTCTAAATGCCATCATAATTATTTATAGGAAAACGTTCTATTTTTATTTCTCAAACAAATGTTTGGGCCTGAAAACAGTTTGGTATTATTTTCCTACTAAGGTTTGAACTTTGAGAGTGTTTGAGAGAAAAGTGAGAAAATGTTCATGCCTGATTGAGAAAGTGTATAAACTGTGTAGTGAGGGGTTTTACAGCCTTAAAACGTCTATAATAATTGTAAAAAATAACGCTGACTCTCGCGGTTTCGCATATTATGGGCTATTTTTTAGAACGTAACTCCAGCGATTAATGAGGGACCACTGTAACACTTTATTGATTATATACTACAAAACGATACGACGGCCGCTTTTGACGCTCTATTGGCACGCGTCGTGATTGGTGGAGTTCTTTTTCATTGCCGTCTTCCATGTCGTAAAATGAGGGTGTGTCTGAAGCGGAGTCTGAATATTTATGGGCGTGTTTATTATAATTACGATCGTTTCCACCCGCCGCATTTATCAAGATCACGTCAGGCGTACGCCAGAAATGGGCAGGTGCGCACTGCTTGATACATGTCACAGTGACTTTGGTGTATTTCAAGTTTACGCCGTAAATTTACGCCACAAGTGCGCAACATTGATACATGAGGCCCAATGTGGCATATGAGAGTCAACAGTTAACATCACTTACCAGTAGATTGTGTAAGCCTCTGCTTGGGCCGGATCCTGGATATTTGGCTCATTTAGGAGTTCCTGGATACCTAATAGTATCTGTACAATAAACAAGACAACAATCTTATGCTCAGAATAATCTGGATTTTTTTTTTTTAAATCAATGTTTATGATTTGTGTGTTAAATCTACAATGGGTACTATTAAATTCAGCATTCATAAACCGCTCATTTCGCATCACCGTGCTGATGCTACTGAGCCAAAGTGTAGCACAAAGAAGAAATAAAGGCTACTGCTGATCATCAAACTACTTCTAACGGCTGCTACAGTCTGCTTTCTTTATTACAGTATATTTCCAACATGTACCCGGAGATCAGAATCATCTTCCCTTCTTGACCTACTCCACCTCACCTCTGAGATCTGACGGGCTCAGGTGTACACAGAGCAAACTGGCTGCTCTTTTAACCATCTGAGTTAAGTGCATTACTGCGCTTTCCCAAACAAACCTGCTTTATCGTGATGGCTGGTCTCCAGTCCTTGTCCTCCTCTAGAATAGATAGGCATACTGTGCCTGATGGATACACATTTGGATGGAATAGCGGTGGCTCAAATTTACCTGAAAAGCAAAAAGATATGAGCCGTGCGTTTTGTGCTGCAGACGCCACCATAAATGTCACACACTCAGCGACATCCTGAAATGTCATCAAGCTCTTTCATGTGCAGCTGAACTGTTGCACACAAACGCAGCAGCTTCTCAGCCTGAACATCAAATTTAGTCTGACATTCACACAACCATAATGAAAAGTCTCCCATATTAGAAGCATCATGCATATCAGGACTCTGCACAGCCAGAGTTAATGCAATTACGTGCTGAAGCAATTAGACAATCAACAGTACTGTCAACTACTTTGACATTTTAAAGACATCCATCATGGGGGGGAAAAAGCCAAATCATTCTGCAAAATAGTTTTACCTTTTTGATTTTTTTTTTTTTTTTTTTAAGTAAATGTAAAACACACGGTACACAACTGATCATAAAATGTTGTTTTGCTCAAGACATTCATTTACAAGCTACTCTTAGTTCTGCACACAGAGGATAACTATAAAGAGGAAAGCAAGTTCTTTTGGATTCTCCCTTTTTTACGCTCCGGGTCGCCACAACAGATCTGATATGGTTCCATATGTATATTTGGCACAGGTTTAAAGACTAAAGTCCTTCCTGACGTAACTCCACACTGCACTGATAATCGGCACAGACGGTCTTGAACCTTCTGTTGAGGAAGCCAGTGCGCTGACCACTTGGCCACCACGTTAATGGCGATTAAGACCACGAGGCCTTTTTTCTTAACTTCCTGAAAGTTCAAATCCTCAAACTGTGCGACTCTTCTCCACATCTCCAGGATATAAAATGTTGCCATCAGTCTAGAATGTTTTGAGCTGCTCTCCTTTATCCTGCTTTGTCACATGTGACAATCTATTTTGGATGTGCAATGTGTATTTACATGACTTCCAAACAAAACATGTTGAAAATGGTCACGATTTTTTTTTTTTAAGGGAAACTTTAGTGGTAGCAGATGACATGGTTCCGATCATGCTGGTTAAAGTGAATAGCCTTGAAAATTTGTCAAAATGTTGTTGTTTTTTTGTCACATTAAACACAATATTACCTTTGATTTTAGCAGCTTAAAAATACAAAAGATTTTTCTAAGAGACTAATCAAATTCAAACTAGACTGCTATCAGATGGTGCCTTATTTTAAACTGGTTTTAAATGCCCCGGTTTACCTTCATTGATTCCGCATTAAAATTGTATGCGCCATGCTTGGTACTCAGAGTCAGGTTTTGTTCAAGCTAAACATATCACGAGGGTCTCCTTTTTAGGCACGTTTGTACTTTGGAATCAACATAAGAAGTGCGCTGTAGTTAATAGAATGCGTTACGAGTGTAACTCAGTTCTTTCTAGACACCTACTTCTCCAATAAATCACTAAAAAGTGTCCTTAGGAGAGAGGCATTTTCTGGTGAACAAGCCATGGTGGACACTCAATGCTGTCATGTTTAAGATTCACACCTTTTAAAGGCGATATTATGAACCTGTGAAATAAATCCGATAGCTAAACCGATAACGTTAGACAGTGCAGTGGGATAAGGAGTTGGGCAACAAATATGTAAACCTGGGTTTGATTCCTTGTTATGTTATCTGTCTGCCTTCCTGAACTAGATAATTCATCTGCATTGTCTCAGTCCACTTGACTATAAATTAGAACCGGATATAGCTGAAGAAGTAAGCTGTGCGGAACTGGCATCCCCATCCAGGTGCAGTTGTAGACACTCATTGTCTTCATGCCACAGAATAGTGAGGGTTTATATAGGAGTTAACTTTTCTTCTTTTAAACTAATAATGAAAGTTTAATTGAGGACTTAATGCAAGACTATCACAAAAGTCTTGATTTTCAGTGGAAACGTTGCTTTGTGTTCAAAAGTTAAATTGCTATATCTGATTTACTGCAAATGCCATAATCAGATCTATTCATTAGACAGGCAAACACTACCAAATGAACACAAAATCTTTTGCAATGGTACATACTGGATACCATAATACAATTTAATAATGTCAATGGATTGATGAACACAATGGCTCCCTACAACACACACACACAAAAATCAAGGGCACAAATGTAAGGCACTGTAATAGCAATAAACGTTGCGTTCTTTGTCTTAAATTGACTTTAAGCTCCTTGCAGTACTTTGTAACCAGAGGTTTTCAGGTGCTGCTGACATCATATAGGACATTCCAATAGCAGACATTTTCATTTGCAGTTGTAAAGACAGAGGCCGAACAAGACCAAACTAATTCTGGCCAACACTAAGATGCAAATTAAGCCGAACAACACAAGACTCTGAGCAAAGACAAACATGCACGTTCCAGATTTAGCCATTTTTCCTCCATATAGTGCTTTTTACTAAAATAGTAATTTCTATATTCAACAGGATAATCAATATGTGAGGTATTCACAATGACAGCAGTAATAATACCAGCCATGTCAGATAGAGAAACTCACATTTTGGAGGTGAAGAAGGATAATCGTCCTTGAACAACATGCGCAGTTTGAACAGACCTCCTTCCCAGGGAGTCTGGAAAGAACCATAATCAGATTTAAACAATGCATTCTGACACCTCCGCATAAACAAAAACATTCTGCTGAAAAGGACCATGACATTACTGGTAAATGATACTAAAGATGTTTATCTATCTGCTGAAAAAGAAAGAAAGAAAAAAGATCAGCATGATTGTGGGGAGGTTTTAAGGAAAAATTGTGGGTAGATGTTCATTTGAGTTAGCATAAAGTATCAATTTTATTGCCGATCCAGTTCAGCTTCAAAATGTCTATCTGCTTTAACTTTGCAAGATAGGCTTTCATTACCCGAAAGACACTGGTAGGCACAGTTCAACTAAAACGCTAATTATCATAGCTAACAGCTTACCCATAATGTAGTTTGGCATCTGTGTGTGTTAATGTTCAAAACTTCAGAATTAGTGCATTAATTTAAAATTAAAAGATATGTTATATTTTCACTTTGTACAAATGACAGACTTGACATTAATGTAGTTAAACTATCCAGATTAATTTGGGTAATTAATCAAAACCACAAGTCAAACCTGCTTTCCTTTTAAGGACTTCAGCCTTACGGCTGAATCCTGTGAATGGAAATGAGTCTTCCTTACAACAGTGAGCAGGGCGCACAAAGACTGAAGCGCTGGCTTGTTGGTTGTGTTGGGTTTGTGATCCTCTTTGATTCTAATCAGAAGCACTGGCGGTGTTTAAACTCAAAACCAGCCTGTCAGTAGCTGAGTGTACCGGAGACAATACTGAAAGTTATCCGTTAGCTGTAACTTCCGTAATTTTTTTTTTGGCGGTTTATCGGTTTAGTATAATAAAAGTTAACTTTTCACTTAGCTGATTAGTGGTTATCGAAGCCAACCTTTTGGTTAGCTGTGCCCACCACTGCCGATGGATGCAGATGAGAGAAAAATAAATAAATGACTTTTTTTTTTTTTACTGCTGTCCAGGTGCATAACCCAAGTGGTCTTGATTTTTTAAAATAAAGAAATAGTACATTTCAGTCATATTTGCATTCCTGACAAAAGGGCACACCCATTTATCCATAAATGGGACCACTTTTACACGGGGGGGGGGGCAAAATGAACCTGAGTCTTGCTGTATTTATTATAATGGTACATACACAAATTTATCCAATTTTATTTTGGTGCCAGTAATATTGGTTGAAAATACATAAGGTCCCATGACTTTTATATAAACTTTTGTATCCCATTATCAGACAGGTGGTGCATACCGACACGTAGCATAAAGACAAAGAAGATTAATTACAATGCCCAACAGTTTATGCGTACCCTTTCCTACATGTGGATGTTGAAGCAAATGGCACACTGCTTAAATGTCAAAAGAGACATCATCATGGACTTGATTATCAAGTTAGGATAATAACATGAAAAGATCTCTTCAATTTGGAGCTTACAGGATCCTACAATGAATTCAAATTAGAAATGCACAGCATATTCAGGCTACTGGCTGATGGCATTTTCCCCAATATTTAATTTAATTTTGGTAGTGAGGACTGATAAATATTTAGTACACCTCTCATTACAACTAGTACAGCTGAACACCACCACAAATTACAGCATCCAAAATTATTTGAAAGCAAATCAAACACCTCTCGAACAGATTCAATAATCTACAATTGTCATAAAAGCAGAAATTATTGCGGAACAGTAGTATTACACTGCATTAGTTTTATCTATGAGTAGCCTATAAAGTGGAAAGCTGGTGACTGTGTAAATAGGCTTTTACCAAATTAAAATCCTTTTATCTTACCTGCTTGACAGGTTAATGTTCCCTGTTTTTAATGCTGCTGTCAACGTATGCACCAAGCAACAGCGTTTTCAGTGCGTCTCTGTCTCTCACTGTGATCAGTATTGATCACTCGCACATACAGCACATGAAACCAACATTGGCAATACTATAAAAACATTTGGCATCATCCCCAGCCACACTTTCCATCCTTTGGTTAATGTCAGTTCTAGTTTTGCATTCTATTGTGTTTCTCCACACTTACCAGACTTTGTGTTTTTCCCGCGGTTGCTAACCGAGTTCACGACACTCACTCGCATACAGACAGTGCAGGAGGGTGGCGCAGACTAGGCTCGTCATAGACATGCACCACTAGTTAATTAGTCGCAGATAGCACATTTCTCTCTAACTTTAAAATTTAAAATGCTATTCTGTATTTCAAGATGTACTTGGGCAATTCGCCCAATTCTCTGATTGAGAAATCCCGTTTATAATGCCAACTATGACAGAAGGAAAGATGTCTCAAAAAAACCAATACATGAATTTCACTTACATTTTGTGGGCATCAGGTCTTTGGGTCAGCTGCTACATTTTGGTGAGCTACATCTGTGTCAAATTTGTTCACCTATGATACTTTATTTTTAACTGTACAATGGCAATGCTTTTTCAACTCCCCTTTCTTTTTAATTTCCAACATTTTTGCCTCATGTCACAAAAATCTGAAAGGAAAAAAAAAAATTCCAACTACTCTCCTGTGCTGATGCGCCTTTTACTTGCTAGTTTGATTAAGAGACCAGGTTTAAGACTTTCAAAAGCCTTTTAAGCAACCAGGCTCACAATTATAATGGCTTGAACCAAACACTTTTAATGCTCTCATTAGTATTTGCCAGCTACACCAGTACAAGATAAGCAACAGTAGCTGCTATGAACAGCAGAGCCTAAAATAATGCTAATTCTATTTGTTACAGAAATGACAGCAAGATATTAGTGTATGCATGCAACTATAAAGCACATTACCCCCTTCTTGCCAGGAATAGCACATTCCCAATTCATGAGATTCAAAGTTCCATCTGGATTTTTTGTTGGTACAGCCACAAATCCCTAAGAAAAAGAATAAAAGGTGCAAATAAAGAATGAAGAGATCAATGCACACTTGGGTGTTCACATCAGTGAAAACACAACAGGTGCACCTTTAGAAAACAGCCATTACTTACAAAAGGATGGTCCTTTCGCCACGCTTTGCGCTCCTGAGCAAGCCGGCTCAATGCAATGCCAGACATGATTCTTGGACTCCTGCAATCACAGATCATGACTCAATGTAGTAAAGTAAATACACGAAACAATTTCAAACATCAGATATGTCACTGCAAAGTGGTTTCTCTCAAGTACTTAATCTGCAGATCATGCAGCAGTCTGAGAATCTCTAAGCATGACTGAAATCTTGACATCATCCAAGCAGCCACAGTAAGTTAGTCAGGTAGGCAGGTATTTGGGGCGTGACATTTTTTTCTAACAGTAGGGCAGGTGCACATTACAGCTGGCCTTTCTGTAACATGCACATGTGCACGTTTGTCTGATCAGCATATGCAATGAGATCTGAAGAAAATACATTAGTCAATTCCTCCATTAAGTTTTTCCTCTATGAAATAGCACATCTTGTCTATTTCACAAAGGGTCAATCTTGCCAAGTTTCATCAATGCAATGCAATAATGAGCAGCTCCCAGCGCTGTTAGTTTTTAAAACATTTCACTGTCTGTTTGAGAAATGCGACTCAGTTTCTGATTGATGTCGAGTGCGATATACTCTTCTTATGGGTCAACTGGGTAGCAATTTCTAGAGCACAACCGACGTATTGATTGCTTGATAATATTGGTCGACATGAGCCTTTCACAAACATATGACTAGCGCCATTATTTTTGCTAATATGAAAACATTTAATTTACCAAATAAACAACTCAGTGCACTTGGGCTAACTGTGTCATTACATAGTTTGTGACAGTGACAAGAGATTCCTGGGCCATCAGCTAGGCGGGGCCAAAATAGAAGAAAGTCTATTTTATGCAAATGCTAAGCAATGCAACGCAGCCAATCTAAGTGAAGGCAGCATGATGTATGTATTTGGGAGTTATACTGATAGCTTTTATAATAATCAAGCCTCAATGCCATATCTTTGTCGTAAAGATTTGATAACAAAACATTAGGAATCATAGCCTTTTAATGAATATATCAGCAGATATATCGTATCGGAAATTTTGTAATTCCCCAATATCAGAAGTGTATCAGCCCCTGTCTGGCTCCAGCAACACAAACTCTCTCACTCTCTCACTCTCACTCTCTCTCTCTCACACACACGGAAAAACCAAAAAAAAAATTTTTTTAAATCATTGTGGCCATTTTCCTCCTGTTTACAGAGACAGTACAGGTGCATAACCAGAGAGGCAAAGGTCTGAAAAGGCCTGCCCCCACTGCAAATAAAAATCTGAGCGTAAATGCTGAATGTATAGCAGTTTTTTGCCTTAACTCCAACAAAATTACTGGTACAAGCAGGCTTAATTTCACCCTCATATAATGAGTCTCCAAACCATGCATGTGCTGCTTTATAAGAACTGCCCATCTATACACGTCCCCAAACAGTAGGTCAACCTCTTATTAAATCTGAGTGGGAGGGATCATGTACTTCATACATCTACATTTTTAATTGAGTTTTGAAGATTTCTTTTGGCTTTGTTGGATTACAATACATGACGATGCCTAAGGCATAAATTCACACAATAGATCTGCAGCTATCTAACATTTTTGGATTGAGTATTCGATTGATTGAGTACTTCTGCATTTTTAAACATTATCAATAGTACCAGGACTCTCCCTATGCAATGGCACAATGTTGCTGCACCATCATGCAGATTTTCAAATTTAGGATAGTCCCTCCATTTTCTCAGATAATTATTTTTTCACGTTGTTACGAGTTTTGGAACTTTCCCAGACCGCAAGCACAGGCGATTCACTTACTCCCCAGTCAGCGGACAGGCTGCGTGTCAATATAAACACAGCCTGCGATAAAACTGGGCTGTGAAGTCCAACTTTCCCCAAATCTGCAATAATAAATCCACTGTGCACCCTGTTGATGAAAACTCTGATCAAATGCAAATAAAGGCATATTTTGAATAGTTCATTTAGTTCAAGTGCACATCTTCTCTCTTCATGTGTGAGGTGGAAAGCAACCAATGGACCACACAGTGCCATGTGTTTTTAATAATACACAAACACAATGCTTCGCTGTAAATGTGCAAAAAGTATATTTCAAATAATGCATGGACCCTCTTTCTCTTAAAAGGCGTTATTTTACTCAGCACGCCACTTTGGAAAGTTCTAGCTTTTGCTGCTATATTGATTAACTCCTTACACCAGTTATGTGCATGCTCCATGTGCTGTCTGTTTTTTTTGGTGGGAGCTACATCGCCACATACAGGCCTAGTATATATACTACAGCGTTTTCAGTGGTGCCGTGTTTAAAGATTTTGGTGACAGGAATTAAACAAATGTTCGAGGCACAGAATTTGACTTGAACATATTTTGTAATCAAATTATCGGAGTTACTCGAGTAATGGTTTAAGCAATAGACATCAAGGTTATCTCATGGATGTAATGCTTTTTGGGAACTGTATATGCCTTTCATACATAGCATATATTTCTGACAGCAACAATATATGTTGTAACAATCTGTCTCTGTGCCCCCCCCCCCCCCCCCCGAAGTTGTATAACCAGTGATGCAACATACAAAACTGAAGTGTGCAGTTTCTCTAATCACAGCCACAGAAGCTCTGATTTCACTTGTTGCAAGGCTGAAGCTTCCCTCAATCTTCTTCTATTTGCACAGCCGTACAGTTTTTTACAAATGCATATTACAGATTTATCACATAGCACATATTTCATAGAGCTTGATGTAAAAGTCCAAGATGCATTTGACACTTGGAAATGCTCATGTATCATCTCAACTAGAGAAAAGGGCTACAAAAGTGGTGTGCATTAATTATACTTGTATGTTTGTCAACAATAATTATGGGCTCTGGAAATTGAGCCACTGTGTACAAAATAGTTAATGCATTATTATTTAAAGATGCCTTACACGTTTTGAATGAAATAAACACTACAAACACATCTTGCTTCGTTTCATCCATTGTGGAGGCAAAATAACAGTACAAAAACTTCCCACACACGCGCTAGTCTAGAAAAAGTGGCACGTGTTTACATTAACTGGTGTCTTTTTGTTTGAATTAAATATTGCCAGGTAAATTTAATGCCAACAAGAGCCAATTAAGAGCCTAAATTATTATTTACATTTATCACTATAGCAACAGCGGTTCGTTAGGCAAAGTGTGGCCACTTAAGTGTAAACGAGATTAAACCGTTCTCATTTGTGTTAAACAGTACATGTCTGGGTCATTAAGGGGGGTTGCTAAAAAAGTTAGCAAGCGGCAGTACATTTCTACTTAAAACCGTTGCGTTTCCGCTCCTTACATCGCACTCGGCGGAGTAAAACTGCGTCGCCTTGCGCCCAGTTCCACCTTACACTTATTGCAAACCTTTAACAAACTACCGCGTCCAAATTGTTATTCGGTTCGAATGCTAACCGGTTAGCTGCATAAGCTAGCCTCATGTGCGCCTTTACGGTGCTACATCACAACAGGCGCTGGCGCTGTTAGCGGCTGGCACGGCCTGATGCAGCAGCCAAACGGGGGGAAAAAATGCGCAACCGTGCTTGTATTGGCCACGATTTTAGGTTGCGGGAAAAGTCAAAACTACCAACCATTTTAACATTCGTCACTCCTACACAGGAATGGGCAACGGCTGTGTGAAACATTCTGCGAGGTTAGACGTGATTACGGTCCATTACAGAACCTGGACAAAGAACGCCACCGCTAAAAGGCGCACATTTGTGCATTACCAAACTAGCGAAAATGGCGCAAACTCGAGCGGGTGAAATATATTTTCTACGCGACAAAATTAATACACCAGGTGGCAAATGTGTGCCCTTACCGTTCAGTATGGCTTCGATGGCGCTGGTAATTAAATGAAATGAATTAATCGTTCTCAAATCCTGTTAAACCTTGTAAAGTTTCCCTCCCGAAAAACCACCCGTTCGAGCCAGACACACAGACAACGCACTCAAATGGTCATCTGCCTCTCACTTCCGTCTTTGGTGTAAACAGTTTTAGACTGAAAAGTCTTAGATTTTTTTTTTTCATCTTCTTTTTTTTGCGGAGAAGCATATCAGTTGAATAATATTTGTACCGCTACGTAGTTAGTGAATACATAGAAAAATTAAACAAACGTAACTACATGAGTGCTTTTAATTTGGTAAGACCAGCGCCACTTAGCGGATGTCATACTGTGCTCCTGCGCAGTGTGATTAACAAAAGCGACAAAAAAAAAAAAAAAAAAAACAGGAATTGAAAAATACACAGGACACTTGCAATATATTAGTACTTATTATGCCCACCTGATGTTTATTCAAATTATATTCAATAAAACATTACATTCAACCTTCGTTTTTCACTTATTCGTGCTCTAGATTTACAATTTCACCAAGCGCGGACGGATCACAATCTTGTCTTACATAGCATCTTTGCCCAAACTAGAAAGGATTAAACGACGAGTGCAGAACGAAAAATAAAATAAAATAACATTTTTGCACAGTAGTTAACACAACTCCTTAATTTTTTTTTTTTTTTTTTTTTTTTTTTTTTTGGCTGTAAAGCCAAGTTTCTTTTGGTGTTGTGAGTAAACACCCACGCCACAGCAAATCATTATGAAACTGACACAGGATGGCGCCATTTATTTAAAATCATAAATTACTGCAAACCAACGCGTTCAAAGTAACCATTTCCCTCGAGGTTAATTCGGTTACGGTAATTAAAAACATCGAGCTCCTGACAACACTAAACTGAGAATAAATGACACAAGCCTAATTGTTCAACATTTAGAAAAACAAATACAATTCCTGAAATTTGGAAAATATTTCTGAACAGCTGGCAGAAAGGATATTTACTCCAAAAAGCCTTATTCTAATCACATAAATATATTTTTTAAATTTTAAATCAGTCAAAAGAGATGGGTCATTGCACAGCCATTGATAATGGTCCTATAGAGGATAATGTTGAAATTTTATTTTATTATTTTATATATTGATTGAATTTATTTAGTATAATAATGCACAAAATACATACGTAATTGGCCATTAAAATATACGGATAGCACAAGAAATAAAAAAAGCGCTTGTTTCCATTGTGGTCTGGCAAAAGTTAGAAAATACAAGAAGACAACACAACAAAGGCAGTACCAAATCAGTAATTATGACAAATTATATAAAATGAAAAGCACAAAGTAATATATAACATAATGTAACAATAATACCAATATCTAAACTAAATAACAATTATACTAAAATATTGATAAAATAAATAATACTAATAAAACAACACTTTTACCTAAATAATAAAAATAACAAGTGTTAACAAAACGAAGAAAAAAATAGTAAAACAATAAAATAAAGATAAATGCACTAAAATAGAATAAAAGGGTTACATGACTGTTGATAAAACTGATCATATAAAAAAATTATTAGTTTATTGTTTTGACCTAAATATCAATTATTGACGTAAGGAACATAGATATAATAGTTAAACAGTGCACTTAATAAGAGTTTGTACTTTTAGTGAATAGCTTTACATAGTGATCACAGACAAATCTGTCAGTGCTGTTACCGGATGACATGCGTAACAATTTTCTGTAAATGTAAATGTTTTTTGTGGGATACTAATGGTCTACAGATGTGAAATATGTCCTATTCACGTGCTAATTCACAAATTGCATCAACATTTCTGTAATAAATGAAGAAATCCAAGAATAAGTGTGGAAAAAAAATGTATTAACCTCCAATAGGAACATTAAACTTGCAAAGTGACAAAAATGTGAATAATTACAGAAAGAATTAATAGCCAAAAAGATTAAAACTGCATGGTAGAAAAATGTTTGACATGACTTGATGAATGTCAATGTTACATTGGCCTGTCAGTGCTGTGGTAACAGCACTGACAGGCCAGCTGATTTCCAGCGTTGTTACTTTGCAGACTATCACATTTTGTATGCAGAACATGCAATCAGTAGCTGGAGGCAAACAGCAACAATAACTGAAAACATGTGAACAAGGTCTTCAACAGGTGCCTCAGTGCAAATGGAAATAACTTTTTTAGACATTGCAGAATAAAAACATCCAATATTCAAAGAACCCATAGGCCTATCCAATTGTCATCCATACCATCTTGACAAATACTCTTCATACCTTGAGGTGCCAGTCTTTAGTCCTTACTACGAAAGCCCAACATCTCCCCGTCGAACGTTTGCATGCGGCATTTATTAACTATCTTAGAATACACCATTGTTGCAAGAATTCTTTTCATTTTCTCTGATTTTGATGCACAATACTTGTTCTTCAATTATTCTGTCACATTTATCGCAAACTGGATCTGCTTTCTTGCATTATTTCTGATTGGAAAGTGCCGCAAAAGTTCTCTAGTTTTTATCTGAGGAGACTTTGTTGCACTGCTATCCATTTTTTCCACAAGATGTGAATCTCGTTTCTTGTATTTCTCTGCTTTTTGTTCAGCCTTTTTTAGTTTCTCCTGTAATGCCTCACATCTGCAGTAACAAGCAGCTCTGTCTTTCCTCACTTGCTTTGGTCCTCTGATGATTTCTCAAATTACAATTTAGATATGAGCAATGGAGAAACCGTCACTATTAAGTTTCACGTTTTGTAGTGACCAGTACTATCCTCTTATGGAAACTAGTTATGATAGGTCAGTCATGCTGTTTGGTTTACATTCACCCAGGTTAGAGTTACACCAATACAGCAATTTGGCAAGTACTCTGACTTTCACAGCTCTACAAGAAACTTCAAGAGACGTATTCAGTGGGCATCAATATACCGACATACCTACATTTATCCCCAAACCTTTTACACACTTATTTAGGCCAGCACATTGTACTCATCTCACTGTTCACCTGTTTTTATTTGATTGACCAGGCTGGGGCATCTGTGGGGGAGTGAGAACTTTCTTCTTTCTTTTTTGCTGGGCTTTTCTCCATTTCCGCCTAATTGACCGCTGTTCCCGGTGGGTCATGGTATCAATTTTCTGCTGCTTTCCCTTCTCTAGCTGCTCCTTATATCTGGCCCTTTGCTTTTCAATATATGCTTGTTTACTTGTCGGGTCCACATCTCTTTGCTTCCAATATTCCCTTTGGATTTCAGCCCTTGACTTTGGGGGCACGGTGTCGCCTACAGCTTCTTATTTACTACAAGATAAAGAAATGAAGTGAATTGGTCTTGACGGGCCACTTTGACTGATGCATGATTTCACGGTAGTCTTAGGTTGCTAATCATACTAATTGCACAATATAATTGAATTGCGCCATTTATCATGCCTTCCTGTCAGTACATCTACTTAAAGTGTCATTCCTATTGCTTTGTATGAGTGCTGTTACCTTGAGGACCGTAACAGCACTGACAAAAACTTGCCATGCATGAACCATGTGCTTTAGTGATCATGTTTTTGCCAACTGGATGGGATTTGTGCCGCTAAACCTAGGCCAATAAACCCAATAGCACAGAAACATCACTGATTCACACATACTGGTCAAAATATCTATGAAACTTACAAATTTTAACAGATCAGACTCTCCTGGCTCCCATTTTGAACTTCCCTCCAATGTCAAAGACAGTGAGAACCACCTGTTGGCCATGTGAGGAACTAAGGGAGGTGTTCGTTTTTCAGCAATGGAAAACCTATTGTTTGGTAACAGCACTGACATGAGACCCGACAGGACATGGGTAACATTGGAAAAAAAAAATACTTTATACAAGGAATGTTAATTAACTCAGCCACATGGGGTGTGCAGCCAGTACATTCTGAGTGCCGGTCCCAAGCCCGGATAAATGAGGAGGGTTGCGTCAGGAAGGGCATCCGGCGTAAAACAAGCCAAACCAACTATGCAGACTCAGAATTGAATTCCCATACCGGATCGGTCGCGGCCCGGGTTAACAACGTCCGCCACCGGTGCTATTGCCCAACAGGGTGCCGGTGGAAATTGGGCTACTGCTGGGCGAAGACGACGAAGAAGAGGAGGAAAACGTTGCCACGAACAGCGGGAGAAGAAGAAAACTAGAAGGGTGGAAATGAGAATGGGGACTTTGAATGTTGGTAGTATGACTGGTAAAGGGAGAGAGCTGGCTGATACGATGGAGAGGAGAAAGGTAGACATATTGTGAGTGCAAGAGACCAAGTGGAAGGGAAGTAAGAGCAGGAGCATCGGCGGTGGGTACAAGTTGTTGTACCATGGTGAGGACAGGAAGAGAAATGGTGTTGGGGTCATTTTAAAGGAAGAGTATGTTAAAAGTGTGTTGGAGGTTAAGCGAGTGTCTGACAGGGTGATGAGTGTGAAGTTGGAAATTGAAGGGGTGATGATGAATATCATCAGTGCATATGCCCCACAGGTAGGTTGTGAGATGAAGGAGAAAGAAGATTTCTGGAGTGTGTTAGATGAGGTGGTGGAGAGTGTGCCCAAGCATGAAAGAGTGGTGATAGGAGCAGACTTCAATGGGCATGTTGGTGAAGGGAACAGAGGTGATGAGGAAGTAATGGGTAGATATGGTATCAAGGATAGGAATGGGGAAGGACAGATGGTAGTTGATTTTGCAAAAAGGATGGAAATGGCTGTGGTGAATACCTACTTTAAGAAAAGGGAGGAGCACAGGGTAACATATAAGAGTGGAGGAAGGTGCACACAGGTGGACTACATTCTTTATAGGAGATGCAAGCTAAAAGAAATCACAGACTGTAAGGTGGTAGCAGGAGAGAGTGTCACTAGACAGCATAGGATGGTTGTTTGTAGGATGACTTTAGAGGTAAAGAAGAAGAAGAGAGTGAGAGCTCAACAAAGGATCAGATGGTGGAAGCTGAAGGAGGAAGACTGTTGTGTGAAATTTAGCGAGCAGGTGAGAGAAGCACTAGTTGGAGAGGAAGCAATTTTGGACAACTGGAAAAGTACTGCAGATGTGGTGAGGGAGACAGCTAGGGCAGTACTGGGTATGACATCTGGACAGTGGAAGGAAGACAAGGAGACTTGGTGGTGGAATGAAGAGGTCCAGGAAAGCATAAGGAGAAAGAGGCTGGCGAAAAAGTTTTGGGATAGTCGGAGAGATGAAGAAAGCAGACAGGAGTACAAGGAGATGCGGCGTAAGGCGAGAAGAGAAGTGGCAAAAGCAAAGGAAAAGGCATATTGCGAGCTGTACAAGAAGTTGAATAGTAAGGAAGGAGAAAAGGACTTGTACCGATTGGCCAGACAAAGGGACAGAGCTGGAAAGGATGTGCAGCAGGTTAGGGTGGTAAAAGATGCACATGGTAATGTGCTGACAAGTGAGGAGTGTGTGCTGAGAAGGTGGAGGGAAAATTTTGAAGAGTTGATGAATAAAGAAAATGAGCGAGAGAAAAGGCTGGATGATGTGGTGAGAGTAAATCAGGAAGTAAAAGAGATTAGCAAGGAAGAAGTGAGGGCTGTATGAAGAGGATGAAGAGTGGAAAGGCAGATGGTCCAGATGACATTCCAATGGAGGCATGGAAATGTCTAGGAGAGATGGCAGTAGAGTTTCTAACCAGATTGTTTAATAAAATCTTGGAAAGTGAGAGGATGCCTGAGGAGTGGAGACGAAGTGTGCTGGTTCCTATTTTCAAGAACAAGGGTGATGTGCAGAGCTGCAGTAACTACAGAGACATAAAGCTGATCAGCCACAGCATGAAGTTATGGGAAAGAGTAGTAGAAGCTAGGCTTAGAAAACAGGTGAAGATCTGTGAGCAGCAATATGGTTTCATGCTGAGAAAGAGCACTACAGATGCAATGTTTGCTCTGAGAATACTGTTGGAAAAGTACAGAGAAGGACAGAAAGAGTTACATTGTGTGTTTGTGGACTTAGAAAAAGCTTATGATAGGGTGCCAAGAGAAGAGTTGTGGCATTGTATGAGGAAGTCTGGAGTGGCAGAGAAGTATGTTAGGGTAGTGCAGGACATGTACAAAAATAGTGTGACAGCGGTGAGATGCGCAGTCGGAATGACAGACTCATTCAAGGTGGAGGTGGGATTACACCAAGGATCAGCTCTGAGTCCTTTCTTGTTTGCAGTGGTGATGGACAGGTTGACAGATGAGATCAGACAGGAGTCCCCATGGACTATGATGTTTGCAGATGACATTGTGATCTGTAGTGAGAGTAGAGAGCAAGTTGAGTCTACAACCCCTGGCAAAAATTATGGAATCACCGGCCTCAGAGGATGTTCATTCAGTTGTTTAATTTTGTAGAAAAAAAGCAGATCACAGACATGACACAAAACTAAAGTCATTTCAAATGGCAACTTTCTGGCTTTAAGAAACACTATAAGAAATCAAGAAAAAAAAATTGTGGCAGTCAGTAACGGTTACTTTTTTAGACCAAGCAGAGGAAAAAAATATGGAATCACTCAATTCTGAGGAAAAAATTATGGAATCACCCTGTAAATTTTCATCCCCCAAATTAACACCTGCATCAAATCAGATCTGCTCATTGACATTGACCCTATGCCATGACATTGACCCTGTGTGTCTTTTTGCAAGGAATGTTTTTGCAGTTTTTGCTCTATGGCAAGATGCATTATCATCTTGAAAAATGATTTCATCATCCCCAAACATCCTTTCAATTGTCCAAAATATCAACATAAACTTGTGCATTTATTGATGATGTAATGACAGCCATCTCCCCAGTGCCTTTACCTGACATGCAGCCCCATATCATTAATGACTGTGGAAATTTACATGTTCTCTTCAGGCAGTCATCTTTATAAATCTCATTGGAAAGGCACCAAACAAAAGTTCCAGCATCATCACCTTGCCCAATGCAGATTCGAGATTCATTCATCACTGAATTTGACTTTCATCCAGTCATCCACAGTCCACAATTGCTTTTCCTTAGCCCATTGTAACCTTGTTTTTTTCTGTTTAGGTGTTAATGATGCCTTTCGTTTAGCTTTTCTGTATGTAAATCCCATTTTCTTTAGGTGGTTTCTTACAGTTCGGTCACAGACGTTGACTCCAGTTTCCTCCCATTCGTTCCTCATTTGTTTTGTTGTACATTTTTCGATTTTTGAGACATATTGCTTTAAGTTTTCTGTCTTGACGCTTTGATGTCTTCCTTGGTCTACCAGTATGTTTGCCTTTAACAACCTTCCCATGTTGTTTGTATTTGGTCCAGAGTTTAGACACAGCTGACTGTGAACAACCAACATCTTTTGCAACATTGCATGATGATTTACTCTCTTTTAAGAGTTTGATAATCCTCTCCTTTGTTTCAATTGACATCTCTCATGTTGGAGCCATGATTCATGTCAGTCCACTTGGTGCAACAGCTCTCCAAGCTATGTTCACTCCTTTTTAGATGCAGACTAACGAGCAGATCTGATATGGTGCAGGTGTTAGTTTTGGGGATGAAAATTTACAGGGTGATTCCATAATTTTTTCCTCTGCTTGGTCTAAAAAAGTAACCGTTACTGACTGCCACAATCTTTTTTTCTTGATTTCTTATAGTGTTTCTTAAAGCCAGAAAGTTACCATTTGAAATGACTTTAGTTTTGTGTCATGTCTGTGATCTGCTTTTTTTCTACAAAATTAAACAACTGAATGAACATCCTCCGAGGCCGGTGATTCGATAATTTTTGCCAGGGGTTGTAGTCTGGAGAAGTGGAGATATGCTTTGGAGAGAAGGGGAATGAAAGTCAGTAGAAGCAAGACTGAGTACATGTGTGTGAATGAGAGGGAGCCCAGTGGAATAGTGCAGTTACAAGGAGTAGAAGTGGTGAAAGTAGATGAGTTTAAATATTTGGGGTCAACTGTTCAAAGTAATGGAGTGTGTGGTAGAGAGGTGAAGAAGAGTGCAGACAGGGTGGAGTGGGTGGAGAAAGGTGGCAGGAGTGATTTGTGACCGAAGAATATCAGCAAGAGTGAAGGGGAAAGTTTACAAAACAGTAGTGAGACCAGCTATGTTGTATGGTTTAGAGACAGTGGCACTAACAAAAAGACAGGAGGCAGAGCTGAAGATGTTGAGATTCTCTTTGGGAGTGACAAGAATGGACAAGATTAGGAATGAACATATCAGAGGAACAGCTCAGGTGGGACGGTTTGGAGACAAAGTCAGAGAGGCGAGATTGAGATGGTTTGGACATGTGCAGAGGAGGGACCCAGGGTATATAGGGAGAAGGATGCTGAGGATGGAGCCACCAGGCAGGAGGAGAAGAGGGAGGCCAAAGAGGAGGTTCATGGATGTGCTGAGGGAGGACATGCAGGTGGTTGGTGTGACAGAGGAAGACACAGAGGACAGGGTGAGATGGAAACGATTGATCTGCTGTGGCGACCCCTAACGGGAACAGCCGAAAGACAAAGAAGAATACAAGGAATGTTAATTCACACTCCACAACATACTTAATGCAGTGGAGTGTGAATTAACATCATTATTCAACTCAAAAATTGTAGTTTTGTTTCCATAAAGTAAGAAATCCCTAAATAGAACTGAACTTAGTTTTCAGCCAAGGGTTGGGGACATCATTTTCATTCAGCATTGATTTCAATTCATCATGTTAAATTTATTCATCATGGAGAGGGGTGTCTGTCTCTATGTGGCCCTGCGATAAACAGGCGTCCTGTCCAGGGTGTACCCCGCCTCATGCCCTGACTTCTGGGATAGGCTCCAACCCCCCCACTCCCCGTGACCCTTAATTGAAGTAAGCGGGTATAAAAAATGAGGGGTCTTCATTTGGGTTCATTCTTAAGAATATGCCCTCTACATATTTACATCGATTACAGACCTGAAAAAACCTTCTTTTGGGGGTTCTATCAGGAAGGACACAAAATAGTCAGTTACTGTAAAATGACCCAGATCCATTTTACTTTTTTTTTTTTTTTTTACAAATTTTACCCAGCTAAGCCATTTATCTAAACATTTACAGACAAGCAGGGGTGACTTTGGTGGCCACCAGACATCAGCTTTGGAAATTAAAGAAACTGACATCAATTTTCAAGATATATGTAACTTTAACCACACCTGCTCCTAATTTTCATCATGCATGGGATCATAAGATTATTTACAGAAACAATCTCAGACATGTCCAGCAGGTGGCAGACAGGCACAGGGTCTGCACTGTAAGCTAAACAAACTTGTTCCTTTCTATGGTCAGACACAAAATAAATTCAAAGGTTACTTGTCTTTTCACTCTCCACTTCATAAAATGCAGATGGTGCCACTTCCCAGAATGAAAACCAAACTAACATTTTATTGTTTATTCAGATGTAAAAACAAATTTCGCTTGGACACAAAATGTCAGGTCTCCATGTTTTGAAGCTTGAATTTAGTACATATGCAAGTTTCATTTCCGAAGCCACTTTTTTTTTTTTAAACAAGATACTTTAAAAAGCAATGCATATTTCAACAAAATTTTGTGAGAGATGATCCTTGGTTAAAGGCTGGGCTCTGTGATGATTAGCTGACTCATGTTTTGACTTAATGTTGATACTGACAGTTTCTCCCATCTTTATTTTCAAGAACCCACCATATAACATCACAGTTTTTGTGACAGTTTGGCAGAAGGCTGTCATTTTATATTCTGAAGATTTCCCCCCCCCCCCAGTCATTTGGCAGGTAAATCAAACAGTTTGAGGATGACGTTTACACTCTGGTTCTAGGCCTTTGTAACGTTGTAATTTATTAATTTTCTTCAATTAGTAATCTTATAGCGCAGGATGAGAATTCTGAGCATCGCCAAGATATGTGTAGTGAGAAAAACCTGTTATCCTATTTTATGGGTATCGGACCTGAATCAGTCTTAAAACCTCTCTCCATCATCGAAGGACTTCCCAAAATGTAGACAAAATCGCAGGAGCCGATGCCTTTTCATGGACCAAAGAACCCGCTGAATGCTGTTTCTGAAGGCTCTATTCAGCAACGAGCGACTCAGGTAGATAAACTTGTACCAAACCATGATTCAGCAAGGTTGTTCACCTTTTGTAACCAAAGAGTTCACGTTTTCTGTTACTTGTCATCATAACATCACACCATCACATTAAGATTGTACAATTAAAAACTATGTCCTTTCGGCTGCTCCCTTGTTTTCACTGGTGGTCGCCACAGCAGATGCAAGGTGGATCTGCATGTTAATTTAGCGCAAGATTTACGCCGGATTCCCTTCCTGACGCAACTCCACATTACATGGAGAAATGTGGCAGGGGTTTGGCTTGAACCGGGAACCTTCCTGACTGAAACCACTTCCCCACCACCCCTAATTAAGATTGCACAATACAAGTTCAAATGAATAAAAACAGGTTATAAAGTACCTTTGGGCTACAATTGCATTTTGTGGTGAAATATGCATCAAAATGCAGGAAATGACACCTAAAAATTAAAAGTTTTCTTGGGGGACGGGCGGGGGCGCGCACGCACGCACACACACACACCCTCTTTACAAAGTCCTGGCTCTGCCCCTGATCTGTCCAATACCTTGAGATATACTCTGTTGTTCAGAGGAAGTTTTATATATCTGGAAAAAAAAACATACACAGGCATCAATGGCAACATCTTTATTGGGTTAACCTTAAAAAAGACCATATAGATCTATTCCCTTAACCTCTTACACAGTTTGTACATTAATAACATTGCATAAGATCATACAGAAGTGATCAATGTAGTGATACGAGAACCATATCAACTTAATTTGTAGACCGAGTCAAAGTGACATTCCCTCTGGTTACAAGTATGATCATCTTCAGTCATGCATTACAGTGGTTTGTGTCACATGAATTGGATGCAAAACAAACAGGGCACTTAAGAGTATTTACGCTACAGATTTGATATGTTTGTCCATCACAGGAAATGATTATTGATACCAAATGCTCAACTAGACTGTTTATGAAGGGTAGTCACTGTCGAAGGGTTAAACAGTTGAGGCAAGAATAAACAACAACAAAAAAATTACAACATAACCAAGCAATTATTAAAACACTTCAAATCTTAATAAAAAAAAAACCCACAAGTAAACATTTGCTCTGAGTCAACTTAGCTAAATATATAAAGAGAGGGGGCAGAAAAAAGATTGTCTGCAATGCTGTCACTAAGGAGTGTCGTTAACATAGGTCCGCAAGTCTGTACCTATTTCAGTTGATGTGGCGTAGCAGTTACCATTGGTGCAGCCAAAGGTGGACTTCCGTTAAAGTGTGCCAAGGAGTGCAAGACGGTGCGTATCTGGAAGGCTTCAGAAATATTATAGCAAATGTAAACATAGGCTAGCTCTGGCAGGAAATCCAGTCTACTTTGCACATTAAAAGCCCTTGTGTGTGTGTGTGCCTGTGAGTAGCTAGATATAAAAACATGCATCAATAGTTATATCACTGACAATACAAAAACAAAACTTGAAGTGTATACATTTACAACTGAGTAAATAGTTTTGTGTTGTTAACAAGTTTATATGTACAAAGTGTATAAGCATAAAAAAAAAACATACTTATCCCTGACACTAACATTGTGTACAAACACATAAGACATTGGATTTTGGTCATTAGGGGAAAAGGCAACACCAACGTATTTGTGAAATATTCAGCCTATAAAAAGCATGCAAACCTGAAAATTTTTTATTATTATATATATTTTTAAAAAGGATATTCTAAAATGCAGTATTTACACCTACAACATTACAGGCTTTTTAAGCGACATGCACAGTGTCGTTCTCACTGTAGTACTTGTAATGTCGTGTATGAAATCTACATATTTGGGGGGGAAAAAAAATTCTTAGAACAAATCTATCACACTACAAGGAGGGGGAATAAGTATTTTAGAACGTAACAGTCAACTTCATAGCCAGCCAGGTATAGCTCTGTTATTGGTTATCAAAACGTGTTCCAGGCATGTTCGTAGCAGATGTTTAAAACCCTTCTGGGAAATCTCTAAAGTCATATATAAATGATGTAACACATTGGTCAATATTGTCAAGATTTTCATTTAAGGATCCAGTACAAACAACTTCTAATGGAAGTTGTATTTTGTTTTAATACAGTGTACAAATCATACAGTTTTAACAGTTATGCATCAATAGTCAACTTGTAGGCTAATGTATTTCAATGCAAAAAAAAAAAACAAAAAAAAAACAAAAAAACAACAAACAAATAAAACACTATAGATAGCAACACATTATTTCACCATCTTCAAACTTGGCCTCTAAACCTCCCTGACAAAAAACACTTCCCCTCAAAAGAAAGAGCTCCCCTCTAACATGCACTATAAATAGACACAGTTGTCTCTAGGAAGTTTTTCATGACTACAAATGGTTGTTCTAGGACACCCGTTTAGTTAAACGAAACTGTAAAACATTTGTCAGTTAACGTGTAGATTTCTAAAGATGCAGTGGGCTCTGAAAAAGTGTAAAAATAAAAAAAAGTTAAAACAATGTGTTAGCTGAAGCTACAAACGCATACTTTGCTATGTTAGTAATGGTATTGGACCATATAAAACCAGTCGGCAAGATCAATTAGGCGGCCCGCTGTCTAACCTGTTGAGAAATTTGAAGCCAACAAACAACCCGTAGATACTGATGTGACCCCCCCCACCCCACCCCCAATACCCATAATTTTCAGGTCTCAACGAAACTACCAATTTTTTTTGTGTCTGTTGCTTTAAATGGAGAGAAACTGTTGCTTGCCCCACTGCTTCCTCAAAGGGAGGGGGAAGCAGAACAGTGAAGGGTGAATGTCGGTGTTGCATTCAATGGAAACTGGGAATTTCTGAATTCCGACAAACATGGGGAAAGAAAAAGCCACAAATTGGAATTCCTACTCTGTAACTCAGAAAAGGTTTCAAACCCCGACTTCAGAATTTGAACACTTATCAGAAGTACAAGAGGTCGAAAGTGATGTAATTTTGAGTTCCAACTTCTCACTTCCAAAGTACATCGAATGCAGCATTAGAGCACAAACCGGCTTAGTAGGTGTCTCACAGAGGAAGGATAAATTGTGACTTACGTCACAGAAGCATAAAATGATCTGTTTCAGACCTAACTTGTACCTCTAGCTGGGGGAGTTTGTTTTTTTTTTTGTTTGTTTTTTTAATTCATGTGTATACAGAGAACTTTGGGGCTTCGCAAACATGAAACATAACCCCACCCAGTTATACCTGCAATAAGCAAAACAAAGTCTTGGCTATAAAAAAAAAAAAAAAAAAAAAAAACTATATACAAGGAGTAGTTTGTGTTATTCTGGTAAATGCAATTACTTGATTTAGGCGCAGGCATGTCAGTGTGCTACGGCTGTGACTGCAGCTTTCACTAGGTCACCGATCAATATATTGACTCACTGATTACTTTGACAGGTTAAAACAAAAGGTCGTGCCACAAGTAACTTGCAACACATTTAGCTTAGGGAATGCTACAGAACTCTTACGCTTTGTAATTTTGCTATATTAGGCAAAGGAAATTCCACAAATGACTGATACTTTCATTAACGTCAAGTTTTCATACTGTCCCAAGAAGAGGCAGAGGTTACTTCTCACAACTGTCACTGCTAAAACTTAATAGAACGCTAATTAGCATGTAATTTATGTTCCCTTTTTCCACGACTAGTCGCTGATATTTATGAATCAGGAAGATACGTCCTTAAAAGCATGTGACAAAATGTTAGATCAGAGATCCTCATGACCACAAACATCAGCAAAAACATTAGAATATTTCAAGTGGGTTTACAGTTTACCATTAAAATCATGCGTAATTTGACCAACTAAAGCAAATTCCCTTCTTATATTAGTTCAATGAAATGATATTGTGTTCGATATTTTCAGATAAAGGCCTTAATTGATCCCTTAAGATCCATGAGTTAGAAGATATAAGAATGAACTCAAATAGACGGCCCTGAGTGAATCCTTGGCCTCACACAATGAGGGCCAGATTTTATAGTATAAAACATTTTCTGATTACAGTTCTTTACTTTCATTCAAAACAAAAAACTGTTGCCAATTCAAAAGGTCCAGTTTAAACAAACAGGCACAAATAGTCAAAACACTTATTTACATCCAGAAATAAAAATGAAAACGGAGGAAAACCAAATTACGTGTACGCCCCCATTTAAATTTCCACTGTGCCAAAAGTCTTTCACAAAGATGATATGTTTGCGCCATAACACCTGGAGCTCATAATACTGAGTCCTCTTCACATCCGGGATCCCCTTTCTTGAAGAATCTGTGGAAATATATATATAAAAAAAGTTATTTTAAATGGGTAAATCCTTGCTGCGACAGTCAACGCATTCATCCAGGGACACTGACTATTATTATTATTATTCGTATTATAATATTTTTGTCTTTTGTAGTGTAGACTTTGTTTTAATTCAAGGGGTTAAACAAAAATACCTCACTGACCATTGGGGGGATTTATTACACATTTGTAATTAATAATAATGTCTATTTCTATAGGATTTTCCCATGAATCAAAATAAAATAATAAAAGAATACATGCCAATAATAAAAAAGTACATTATAAGAATGCACACAAATCACAAATTAAAGAGCTGATAATATGGGGGAGTGCAACTTGTACTTCATTGGGACTTGAGTTTTTCCTCTTCACCAAGCTTTTTAAACTATATATACACAACCCCTGGCAAAAATTATGGAATCACCGGCCTCGGAGGATGTTCAATCAGTTGTTTAATTTTGTAGAAAAAAAAGCAGATCACAGACATGACAAAACTAAAATCATTTCAAATGGCAACTTTCTGGCTTTAAGAAACACTATAAGAAATCAGGAAAACAATTGTGGCAGTCAGTAATGGTTACTTTTTTAGACCAAGCAGAGGGGGGGAAAAAAAAAAAAATGGAATCACTTAATTCTGAGGAAAAAATTATAGAATCATGAAAAACAAAAGAACGCTCCAACACATCACTAGTATTTTGTTGCACCACCTCTGGCTTTTATAACAGCTTGCAGACTCTGAGGCATGGACTTAATGAGTGACAAACAGTACTCTTCATCAATCTGGCTCCAACTTTCTCTGCTTGCTGTTGCCAGATCAGCTTTGCAGGTTGGAGCCTTGTCATGGACCATTTTCTTCAACTTCCAAAGATTTTCAATTGGATTAAGATCCGGACTATTTGCAGGCCATGACATTGACCCTATGTGTCTTTTTGCAAGGAATGTTTTCTGAAAAATGATATCATCCCCAAACATCATTTCAATTGATGGGATAAGAAAAGTGTCCAAAATATCAACGTAAACTTGTGCATTTATTGATGATGTAATGACAGCCATCTCCCCAGTGCCTTTACCTGACATGCAGCCCCATATCATCAATGACTGTGGAAATTTACATGTTCTCTTCAGGCAGTCATCTTTATAAATCTCATTGGAACGGCACCAAACAAATGTTCCAGCATCATCACCTTGGCCAATGCAGATTCGAGATTCATCACTGAATATGACTTTCATCCAGTCATCCACAGTCCACAATTGCTTTTCCTTAGCCCATTGTAACCTTGTTTTTTTCTGTTTAGGTGTTAATGATGGCTTTTGTTTAGCTTTTCTGTATGTAAATCCCATTTCCTTTAGGTGGTTTCTTACAGTTCGGTCACAGACGTTGACTCCAGTTTCCTCCCATTTGTTCCTCATTTGTTTTGTTGTGCATTTTAGATTTTTGAGACATAGTGCTTTAAGTTTTCTGTCTTGACGCTTTGATGTCTTCCTTGGTCTACCAGTATGTTTGCCTTTAACAACCTTCCCATGTTTGTATTTGGTACAGAGTTTAGACACAGTTGACTGTGAACAACCAACATCTTTTGCAACATTGCGTGATGATTTACCCTCTTAAGAGTTTGATAATCCTCTCCTTTGTTTCAACTGACATCTCTCATGTTGGAGCCATGATTCATGTCAGTCCACTTGGTGCAAAAGCTCTCCAAGGTGTGATCACTCCTTTTTAGATGCAGACTAACGAGCAGATCTGATTTGATGCAGGTGTTAGTTTTGGGGATGAAAATTTACAGGGTGATTCCATAGTTTATTCCTCAGAATTGAGTGATTCCATATTTTTTCCCTCTGCTTGGTCAAAAAAGTAACCGTTACTGACTGCCACAATTATTTTTCCTGATTTCTTATGTTTCTTAAAGCCAGAAAGTTGCCATTTGAAATGACTTTAGTTTTGTGTCATGTCTGTGATCTGCTTTTTTTTCTACAAAATTAAACAACTGAATGAACATCCTCCGAGGCCGGTGATTCCATAATTATTGTTTGATTATTATATAAAACACACATACACCAAGTGTAATTTGTCTTTTGGTCAATCACCAGATTAGTCTGAATATTTCATTTAACTCAAAAATGGGATGTAGGCCAAGAACCTGGATCTGAATCCAGGGACCAATCAAGCACATTGTATTCACATGTTTCATTTTGTTTTTTTGTCAATTCCTCATGAACAAAAGACTGCAGGAACCCCAAAGTAACTCGTAGCAGAGCAGTCCCTGGTAGGAGTAACTGAAGTATTCAATTAACAACCAAGAAATGGATGGTGTGCGCGCACACACGCACGCACGGGAATTCTATAGGGCAGAAACATTCATAGGGTAGGAAAACTTAAAATACAGTGCATCCACTATTCACAGCGCTTCACTTGTTTCACACATTACATTACAGCCTTATTCCAAAATAGATTAAGTTAATGTCTTCCCCTCAAAATTCTGCTCACAGCACCCCATAATGTGAAAAAAAGGTTTTTTGAAATGTTTATAAATTTATTAAAAACACCAAGAAATCACATGTATATAAAGTATTCACTTATATACTTATTCACGTATCCTTAATACTTTCTTGATGCAACTTTGGCAGCAATTCTTCTTGAATGTGATGCCACAAGCTTGGTGCACCTATCTTTGGGCAGTTTTGCCCATTCGTCTTTGCAGCACCTCTCAAGCTCCATTAGGTTGGATGGGGGCATCTGCGCTCTGGTTGGGCCACTCAAGGACATTCACAGAGTTGTCCTGATGTCACTCCTTTGATATCTTGGCTGTGTGCTTAAGGTCACTGTCCTGCTGAAAGATGAACAGTGGCCTCAGTCTGAGGTCAAGAGCAGATTTTCATCTAGGATATCTCTGAACATTGCTGCATTCAGCTTTCCTTCAATTCTGACTAGTCTCCCAGTTCCTGCTGCTGAAAAACATCCCCACAGCATGATGCTGCCACCACCAGGCTTCACTGTAGGGATGGTGCCTGGTTTCCTTCCAAACATGATAGCTGTCATTCACACCAAAGAGTTCAATCTTTGTCTCGTCAGACAAGAGAATTTTGTTTCTCATGGTCTGAGAGTTCTTCGGTGCTTTTTGGCAAACTCCAGGTGGGCTGCCATGTGCCTTTTACTCAGGAGTGGCTTCCGTTTGACCACTCCACCATACAGGCCTGATTGGTGGATTGCTGCAGAGATGGTTGTCCTTCTGGAAGGTTCTCTCTCCACAGAGGAATGCTGTAGCTCTGACAGAGTGGCCATTGGGTTCTTGGTCACCTCCCTGACTAAGACCCTTCTCCCCCGATCACTCAGTTTAGACGGGCAGCCAAATCTAGGAAGAGTCCTGGTAGATCTGAACTTCTTCCATTTATGGATGATGGAGGCCACTGTGCTCATTGGGACCTTCAAAGCACAGAAATGTTTCCATACCCTTACCCAGATTTGAGCCAATCCTGTCTCGGAGGTCTACAGACAATTCCTTTGACTTGATGCTTGGTTTGTGTTCTGACATGCACTATCAAATAACTGAATTTTCCCCAGGGGGACTCCACCACCTATAGAAACATCTCAAAGATGATCAGTGGAAACAGGATGCACCTGAGCTCAATTTTGAGCTTCTTGGCAAAGGCTGTGAATACTTATGTACATGTGATTCCTTAGTTTATTTTTTAATAAATTTGCAAACGTGTTTTTTTGTTGACATTATGGGGTATTGTGTGTAGAATTTTGAGGAAAAATGAATTTCATCCATTTTCAAATATGGCTGTAAGATAAAATGCGGAAAAAAGCTCTGAATACTTTTTGGATGCACTGAATTATTACTATTAATTAATAATTTGGCATTCATTTGAATGTGGGTAACTCTGATCTCCTTAAAATACATTTAAGTGACATGTCTGTGCTTTAGGGATCAACTGACAAGGCTTTTCACAGGCTGATACCAATAATGTTTGATATTTCATTGCCCGTCTCATGTCATTCCCGCAAAATCTTTGAAATTCAATTATTTAATCTAGCAATAAAACAAAATGCTGGTAAGTGGAAAAAACAGATGACTCAGTTCTGAATATTGACAAGGCTAAAAACAAATGGAACCTCAATGTCCTTGTGGGATGTAGAGCACCTTGTGTGTGTGTGGGGGGTGGGGTGGGGGGGGGGTGCAGCAGCAACAACATTTAGGCTGGGGTTAAGACTGAGCATTGATGCAATCACCGATTAAATAGTGTGGCTGGGACTCTGGTCTTCACCTTTGGGATATCCTTTCAGCTCACTGGTCATTGTCACTATATATGGTTGCTTAGCTGCAATGTTTCCGTCTCTGCATGTTTGACAATTCCTTGTTACACCATTTTGTTATTGTTAGTATGGCCAAAGCAGATGGCCACCCCCACTGAACCTGATCTGCTTGAGGTTTCTTCCAGTAACCAAAAACCATCCAATGGAGTTTTTCCCCTTTCACCTGTCAGTAATATGATTGATCACAGGGCGGGTAAGGTTTAAACCTTGCTCATGCATATGTCTTGAGATAACTTTTGTTGTGATTTGACACTTTTATATATAAAAATAAATAAATAAAAAAATTGAGTTGAAAACTGGTTGATCGCTACTGTTGGTATAGGCTTTCATATTTGTTTACAGCAGTGGTTCCCAAGTCTGTTGCTCCAGGAACCCTGACCTTCACAATGTTCTGTCTCTCCCTTATGCTCATTCAGGTCTGCTCAGCTAATAACACACAGCTGAGCTAATGAACTGTGGGTAGAGGAAACAGGGATAGAAAATTTGTAGGTTAGTGGTCCTTGAGGACCAGGAACCTGTGGTTTGTAGGTCTGGAGGTTAAAGAGTTGAAATATGTGCCAGGGTTAATGAAGGGCCCCTTGACCCTTGGCTAAACTATGCACTCTAAGCATTTTCTATTTAACAAGCAATTATTTCTACACATCACTGCACTCCCTGCAACATTATGACTACTTTTGCTGATGAAACAGCCTGAGCTGCCGTCCCTCTCCACTCAGTGTCTTTTAATGTCCTTGAATGAGGAACGAGTCAAAACACAGAAACTGATGATTTAACATGCCTGCTACTAAAACAATGACTATGACAAGGACCTTATTTACACGACTGAAACATGCTGCGCTTTCCCCATTTGTTTTAAAAAACAGCATCCAGTTCAAGCCCGTATTTAACCAGCGCGAGTAAGAACAAATTGGCTTTTCATGTACTTTTTGCTCACAGACTCTGTAATGGGCATTCCAAAGCTCGTTTCTAAAATGACCACCACTCTGCGCTGGATGGAGATCTCTCTTTAACAAGAGTCATCTCTGAAAACCGATGTGGAAAAGCTTCAGTCGTGTAAACTGCCTCAGAGGCGTGGAACCAGGAGAGGACAAATTGGGGATGTGCGGTGCAGGGGCTACCAGCAGTTGAGCGCTCACCAGTGAGTCATAAGTGCTCAACCTTAATCAGAGTCATTCATTTCATAATCCGTCTCTTCGTCCTCGCTCTGAGCAACATGCAGCATGCAGACAGCACAGAAGAAGACAAGAAAGGCATGTTGTAAAATAACAGAAATGAATGGAGGTGTAATGTTAGAAGAGAGAACTGAGGATAAAAAAATAAATCTACTGGGTTGTACTCAGAGGGAATTAGGATTAACTGCATTTAGTCTCTGCACAATAAAAAAAAAAAAAAACACAACAACAATGAAACAAGTGAAAATAAGCATGCAAGTTATCCAGGGTCGCCTTTCAATCAGGATCAATTCCATACTCATTTGCCAGATATAGCTTTAAAATTACATAAATTACTGAAAATGAATGACAAATTACAGCGTTGTTTCTTCCAGAAACAAATTCTGTAGTTTTGATCACTGACTCAGCAAACAGTCCATTTTCTGAGACTCCGCTCACTGTTTGAATGTCTTTGGAGCCACTGGTCATTGCAATTACAAGACTCTATATGTGCATGGCTGCTTAGCTGCAACAATTCTGCCTTTACATGTGTGCCAGTTCTTTGTTGTGGTTTGCTCTGTTATTGTTAGTATGGCCAAAGCAGATTGTCACCCCACTGAGTCTGGTCTGCTTGAGGTTTCTTCCTGTAATTTAAAAAATGCCTGAGGGAGTTTTTCCTTGCCACTGTTACCAATGTGCATGCTCATGGGGTGGGTAAGGTTAGACCTTACTCATGTGAAAGCCTTAGAGCGACGTATGTTGTGATTTGGCGCAATATAAATAAATTGCACTTATAGTATTGGGTCTCAAGCTTTGGAATTGAATCCATCCTGTATTGATCTGGTGGCCCTGGAAAGAGCCAAACATCCATTTCTCTTTTAAAGAGGGAACAGCAACTGAATCAACCCAATAAAAAGCATATTGCAGAACAAGGTTCAAATGTTTTGAATTATTAGAATTTAGGGAATGTAAGAGTAAATCATTTTCTCAGATTGATTGTAGAAACATATTCCATAGTGTGCTTCTTCAGAGGTTTACCATTAATAAACTGCGGGGGAGTGTTCAAAGGCATCATTTTCATAAATGCTTTGTGTTTAAATCCTGCATAGGCAGTTAGTCAGTCTATTTTTCCGGGCTCTTCGCATACACACACTCACCTTAGCCTTCTCACTGGGCTCTGTGTTTGTCCCATATGATTGATTGTGCAGCTCCTTGGAGACTACACACAGGAACTCAGCTTGGTCTTCGTTTCCATAGTTGTAAGAAGAGCCTATGCTGACCAGCTGGAGCAGAGGACAGGGCACAAATTAGCTTTTGACATCTTAAAAAGGAATATTTCAGCTACTGCTGGACACGACACAAGGTTTAAAGCAGCGGAGAAAAAAAAAAATGACAGCAAATCCACCAATACAGAACCTACATTACTGCAATTAAAATAAAGGAATCTGGACATTTTTCTGAGAATTCTGGACAAAACAGTGCAAACCTCACCAATAACATGAGCAGCTAACACCGTTATGACTTATCCTTTTTGTGTGTGTACATACACACACACCTACAACCTTTTTGTTGTTGTTGTTACAACAGATTATAGTTAGGGTATCATGAAATATGGTGGAGTATCAAAGCTCACTGATTAACCTTCAATTCAGCATGTTGTGGGTGCGAGACCACCATTGTTTACTTTGAAAGATGGATCAGAGCTCAACATGCAGACAACGCACAATTTATTCTACAAAAGCAATTACAAGAGCAAAATAAAATTGTTTGCAGTAAATAAAACTGTTCTTATGATTCTCATAAACAAATAGTATGCAAAATTATGGGCACCCGTGGGCAAATGAGTGCATTTTAAGATGGCAAATCAAAATTAAAAACAGCCTTAACACAAACACCAGTTTTATAAAAGTGCTCTTTAATCTCAGTGAAACCAAAATCTCTACACAACATAACCAAATGAAACAAAAATGTGAGCAATATTTTTCTGTGCTCAAGGATTTAGAAATGTTTTCATATCTACCTCCAATTTTTCTAAAAAAAAGTCTAATTTAGCTGTGTTATATTGAAAGTTGTGTGTATTTATGAAACCATTATTTTATGTCTTTTTTTTTTTTTTTAAGAGATTTGATTTCTCTAAGATTAAATGTTATTTTCTAACTCACCTACAAACTTGAATCTATCCTTTTAAATGTGATAAAATACATTTTAACAAACTGCAGTTTTCCAAGGGGTATCCAGACTTAGTACAGAACTCCAGAATGATTATTAAAAACAGAGAAGCCTACTAACATTGTTAAGATTAAAGTTAAAAGTGACAGAATACTGAACAGGACCTCAGAAAAGTAATGGCACTGAAATAAAAATGTTAATTGGCGTTTAATAAATAGATGCAATAGATAAAAAGATGAGAAGTTGACTGTCACGGGTAGAAAGTGAAGACTCAACTACAAACATGCAGAGCTGAAAAACAAATTTAAAATGGTGAATATTTTAAAAGTAAATTACAGCAAAGTGCTAAAATCATACAAATACACTGACACCACTTTTTTCTTTTAAATCATTGTGACTAAGAAGGAATCTGACTGTCAGTTATAACCAGATACGTGTGTGTAGAATTTTCTCCAAAGGTTCCAATGTCAAATTACGTGACCAATACGTGTCAGTGACTTATGAACATCATGCTCTAATTTGCATTCTAATTTGTATTCTATTCCACTACCACAAATTTTCAGACTTAAGGTGCACTGACAGGAGCATGCCTGTGATTCACGCAATAGCACGAACGTAGTCGTGATGATCCCATGCGCTGTGTTCCCAGCTGGACGCCGTTCTTTGTTCTACTGTCTGACAGGTGCTCTGCACTGTATGCTGCATATATAAAATTATTTCATGACTGATTAATCATTTTTTTCTGCAAATTGGCCGTCGAAAACAGCTCTAATCGCAGCCTGAATCACAGAGGAGGCTGCAGCCGGTGCCATTCGCGTGCGTGCACGACTAACTACCTGCAGAAAGCATTTTGAGCCATCAAAAAAGGTAATTATTTGTCATGTTTACATTTGTTGCGTGTTCTTTCCTTCTTGTGTGCAGCTGTTAAATATGTTTATAACAGATTTAACCTCATTATAAACCTTCAGACGAGTTGCGCTCTGATGCGATCTGCTGATGTCACCACTCGCTCAGTTCACTTTTTTTTTTTTTTTTTTTACTCCACTTGACGAGCTGCACGCAGTGTTGGAGATTACATCACGCCACATAGCACGACGTTTGTGCGTGAAAGATTTTTTTGAACATTTCAAAATTTTCTGTGCGCAATAGCATGCACCGGCACCCCTCTGGCGTCCTGTCTGCACCCGTTAAAGAAGAGTTTATTCTCCAGCACAACACAGGTCGTGCAACTGCATGAATCAAAGGCATGCTCATGTGAGTGGGCCTTTAGAAGTGTGTTGTGTGTCACTCAAACCACGTTTTGCTCGGGAAAAATGGCAATGCAAGAAAATTCCAGAGAATAAATTAGTTTAAGTCAGTCTAAAGAAAGAACACAAGATTAGGACATGATTGCGGAGATCTAAAACAGATGCACAAAATTTAAAAACAAGAAAGAAAAAAAGAGCACACTTTAAAAGCTTTCTAAAAACAGCAGCACTTTTCCAGTATAACCACTTTCCCTTTTGAATGTTCAGTCTGTGTGTGTGCACACTGCAGGCTACATGTAGATCTGTACCCAGGTGTGCATGTTCAAACATGCCTCATTAACCACTTCTGCCAGAGACTCATTAGGCAATACTTCTCACGCCATTGCAGCAAAAAGACCAAAATAATCACAAAAGCTACCACAGCTTCCATTCATCACAGTGCTGAAGAGTCAAACACCAAGCTGTTTAAACTCCCAGTGTCAAACGAGTCAAACAGAATGTCACTTACGCTCTTCCCTCCAGGGTCACTACCAAGCGGGAAGCATTATGTAAGGATTATTTCTCGGCGTTTCCCCATCTGATTTGTGTTAAGAAGCTTAGTGAGAATTCAACTCTAATGGGAGCTCAGATGATCGCTCGACTGAAATTCACACACAAAATGCACACTCAAAAACCCAAATATGTTTTTTTTTTTAACCAGGAAAAAAAAAATGCTATACTGCATTCATATGTTGCTGTAGGCGGCAGATGGTAAACCAGATGTTTCATTGTTTTCAATGAGAGGATAAATCCTCTCATTGAAGCAACTGCAAAAAAAAAATTCTGCTGCAGCGACTGACAAACCACGTTTTATTTTGAATGATGAGAGAAGACGGGCAGCAAGAGATGGAACTAATGAAATGCAAAGTCACCTGGTTTTAATCAAGTAAACATGAATAATTTCTGTGATATTACAAAGAGAAATTACTGTAGTTTCACAAAAAGTTGACTTTTTAAAAGAACTGCCAGAGTAAGAGCTTCCCATTTTTATATAACTATGCAAAACACTAAGTAGACGGTCATCTTCATTAACACTGAAAAAGGACTGCCAAAAGTGATGACACAGTATTGCTATAACAATCCGTGTGGTTTTTCTACCATCAACATGCGATGCAGCATGAGTTTCATCTACACACAAGCTAACAAAAGGCATCCATTCTCGACATGTCGATTTACATCCAACTCTGAGGCAAAAGTACCTGATGAGAAGAGAAAAACAAAACTGTTCTGAATATGTTCAACTCTGAACTAGCAGTGCTTTTGAACATAGCTCCCAAACAGCCTACTGTGGATGGCCTCAGGCACTGTGAATGATTTGTGAATAGCATGTTCTCATAGCCTCACTAGTGAGCAAGCAACACAAATGAACACACACACACACACACACACAAAAAAAGACCAACAACTATGTGTCGACTTGAGACAAACAATGGCCAACGGGGTGTGTGTACGAACAACACGGGGACCATGCAGTGACCAGCCCGTGGACAGAAAGTTGTGGGACACACCTCTCCGCTGTTTGGCAAAGCAGACTCCTCTCCCTTCACCTCCCTTGACACAATCAGCAGAAACTCTGACTGGTGGGCCCGCCCGTAACCTATACTGACAAGCTGCAACAACCAATCAGAGCACAGATGGTATGCTCGGATCATGAAAGCAGACATTTAGAAAGATGTGATTTGGCTTTTCAGCCATTTCCAATATTGAGGATTGGACTTTCTGGGTCAGTGCAAGCAGAGCGTGGTACATGAAGCACATGAAAAGCAGATTCGAGCTGTGACCTTCAAAGAAGAACTTATACCTGTTCAAACTTCCAGCCATCAGACATGGTGGACACCATTTGCGTCAGCTCTTCCTCCTGGCACTGTAGGACCCGGTACACATGTTTAACTGGAATCTGTAAGGAAGTAGACATGCATGACAGAGACATGAAGAGAAAGGCTGTCAGCATGTACTGTAAATAAAGTTCAGCGACTCAGAGGCAAATGAAAAAAATCTCACCTGTGTAGTTTTGCAGTCACGTTCCCCAATTTTGTCCTTGATGAGCTTTATTAATGATGTGATGTTGTAGAACTCAGCTTCTTCTAGCACACCTAACAGTGACAGAAGAAAGAATGTGCTGCTACAAAACATCACGATTAGCTGGATATAACGGCACCTATGTTGGATGTTTTGAGATAGTTGAGTCATTTCGTATTAAACAGTCATTTTTTCTTTAAACCAAACTGTTTCTATTGACATTTTGTTCAAAGTGAACATAAATGATTGCTTGAGTAGACATGCTACATTTGTAATACCTAATTGACAAAGTTAAACCTGCAGTCTCTTTGACCCCCCCCCCCCCACACACACACACACACACGCCAACACGGTAGTTTTGTTCCATAGTATTAAAATAAAGGATGAAGAATCTTGTATCACCAATATGATCATGTCCCCTTCTCTGAGGAAAGCAAATAAATAATGAATTCTTAACCGCCTGGGTAAAAATTGTGACAAGATGCCATAACACACTGGGAAAGTCAGCTTCCAAGCATCCCATTCAAGACTCAAAAGTGCACTTCTAACTACATATGATAGTGTTAGCTTCATGGAGTAAAAAAAAAATAAAAATGTGCTAGACCTTCAGTTCTGAGTGAAAGTAACCCCCCCAAACCCCCAACAAAAGCCCAAAGAAAAATGGAAATGTAGCGATCCAGCTGGCAAGACCTCAGGATTAAATCTGGAGACATGAAAATTTTGAGTTTTGCTGGATATGAACTGAACAGGTAAGCCAACCCTCATACAGGTGCACAGCATCAGTTGTCAATAGTAACAGTTAGTTACAACAGTAGTGGGGAATCCACCAGTTTCATTAAAATATTTTTTCCCCATTTCCAAATCAGAAATCTGTAGTTACCCATTTCAACTGAGAGCAGAATGAAACTTTGACCTCCTGTAACCAGATTTTACAATTACTACTTCTTCATTGTGAAGTAAATTTTGTGGAGAGAAAAACAAAAAGCAAACAACTGATATACACCTCTGCATAAGGCTGAATACTTAATTTAACTCAAAATTGTAACTTCAAAGACCAAAATCCCCAAGTCACATTTGCTGTTTCAATTAAGCTATACATAATATTGTAGTTTCATAACAAGTATTGAGTTTCTTTTTTTTTTTCTTTTTTTTTTTTTTTTTAGAAAATTTCAGGTGCAATAGCAATATTGGCACAATATCCCAAGTCAATATTTTCTGCCAAAAATGTAAAAACATTGACCGTAAGATTTCAAACTACAATGAATTTCCACCATTTCTACAGTCGTTCCTCATAACAAAATATTGTGATTTTGGAGAGTATTTAAGTGTAGATAGATGTAATGTTCAACAGCAAAAATTACCTTCCTCTGCCAAGTCCCTGTTGAGCACCAGTTTGCCGTGCCTCAAGTAGTTCAGCACTGGCCCAAAGTATGCAGGGTCTCTGTCAATGAGATAGGCACCAGTTTCATCCTGACATGAAGGAAGGAAGGAAAGAAAGAAATTAGGTTCATCTCTGCTTCACTCCGTTATTGTTTTTTCCACTTTCTTCAATTCGCCTGAAAGCTTTTGTTTTTCCACTTTTGAACCCCCGATACACACATCATCTCGTTCGAGTCTGGGCAAAATGTCCATCTGCTCCATGAAGGCGAGACAATTGAGACCTGATGTGAAATCCCCTCAACATTTCCGATTAAGACTCAAGGGACGACAATTGAAGTCACCTCCTGTGAGGTCATCTTTCACAGGACACCGACATGGAAGCAGCAGCTTTGGGATATCACTTCACTATTTTCATGGGCTTTGGGTCTGATCCGACTCCTTTACAACCACTGGGTATTCCCCTATTTCTGCAAGTACTGCGATTAGACAGTCTTTGTCTCATGGGGCACCGGAAGGCTAAAACAATTAGAACAGAAGAGAAAATGATTTGTAACGTCAGACTGAATCCATTGAGCAAACCATAAGAAAGCACCCTGTGTTATAATACAATTAGCCATGCCTGGCGAGACCTTATAGCCGATACGACAAAGTATCTGAGCAAATTCAAACAATCACACCTGAGAAAAGAGATCCAAATGTGCAGCTCATTTAGTAAAAGTACTCCAGAGTGGAGGAAAGCCCTGAAGCATTTTGCATACTAATCCTCAAAATCCAACAGGACATTTGACTTCACATCAGTTGATTAAATTGCTAGAGGACTAGTCTTCAACTATCAACATCATTTACACTGAGGACCAAAATCAAGCATACTGACAAACACGTGCGCAATCAGTGGTTGTTCCTTTTCACAAATCCAGAGAGAATTTTAACTTAAAAGCCATTAATTCCTCCAATAATGAGGCTCCCATTGCATTCTTTTATAATGAATCTGTGAACCCTGGTGGCTGATCAACCTCCTTTTCTCGGCAGAAATATCCCGCTGCAGCCCTGTGGAATTCTATTCTGGTCTCATTGACCTGTGTCAGTTTCTTTACATTTCCCTCCTCAGTGAATTTTAAGCACATGTTCAGGTGGGCCTACACAAACCTAATGATCAGGCCAAATGAAAAAATGAGAACAAACCAAATTCAGCTCATTTGTCCCTCATCTTCACCTTTGAATGCAATGAACTCGTTGTACAAGAGCAGAAGGCATGTTTCACTTGACCATTTATCCAGCATGTACTAAGTTCTTGCACATCCACATACAAATCTCTTTACCTGTGCATAACTGTCTTTTGCACCCCTTACAAAAAGAGAGACCTACTAAAGTGCATAGCCCTGACGTTTCTCTACTAGAGAACAGAGTGTTGCTTACTAACCTGTTGTGAATACTTTCAAAAATAAATACATAAAATAATAATAAACCCTCAGGAACTGGTCCTTTATAGTACTGATTATAGTATAGAACTGATTGGGGGGGGGCTCTGATGTAGACCAAAGTACACAAAGAGGACAGTGTTTTTAATTAAGCGCAAGCTGCTACGTCTCCGGGGGCCCAGGCTGGGAAACACTGGGCAACAAACACAGGGGTGGAGGCAGTGAGGCATTAAAATAAAAACTGCCTCTCACTAAGTGGAAAAAGGTTGTTGTAACTGCTGCAGTTAGTAGGTGGTCACAAGGAACAAACAAAAACAAAGATGATGACCGTGTCGAAGCTTCTTTGTAGAATGCAAAGTTTGCCCAAATATACGACAGGGTGTGAATAAGGCATCAGCTAGTCAAGTTAATGAGATAAAGACGCATTGTTCCAACTACAGGAAAGTGGAGCTGTTGAGACGTGTAACGCACAGGTCAGACTACAAAAAACGGCTCATAGGTTCCTGAGGTGAAAACTGGCCTATTGGCACACACCGTGTCAGCCTGAAATACAACTTCCTGCAAGGACAAAAGTGCAGCAGGACTACGACGAGATGAATTTTGTAGACTTGACCAGTAGGACCTACACAGCTAGCATATTTAACCCTTCTGCTGGATTCACGTTGGCAGTGTGTGGCAGATAATAAACTTAATTTTCTCTTGTTTTGAATAAGCAGATGACGTAGAATGCCGACACCACTGGCTGTCAGAGACATGTCACAGTTGTTTGTGCCATTTAATTTTTTTTAATTTTTCCCCTCTTGCCATAGCTGCAAGGACAAACCAGATGTTGACGAGCATGGAGATTAAATATTTTTGCATGTGTGTGCGCACATGCACACATACACACAGTTTTGCATAAGCAATATATAATATATATAGCTCCTTTATTGTCATTGTAGGCATACATACAGCAAAATTTGTCCTTTGCATTTAACCCATCCTAATTACAGTTATACACAATCCAACTACTAGAAGCAGTGGGCAGCCACAGTCCAGCGTCTGGGGAGCAACTCCAGATGTGGAGGCACTGTCTTGGTCAGGGGGAGAGAAAGGAGCAGACCCTAAATAAGCAGGTTTTTTTTTTTTTTTTTAAATTGTGGGAGGAAACCGGAGTGCCTGGAGGAAATCCACACAGACAGGGGGACACCATGTAAACTTCACACCGAAAGGGCAGGAAGCGATCCCACAACCTTCTTGTTGTGAGGCATCGGTGCTAACCACGAAGCCACCGTGCCACCAACACGCCACACAGTGAAGTTAAACTGCAACATCACAAAAGGTTTGTTCATTACATTTTGGTAGTGCGTCAAACAAAACAACAAAAAACAAACAACAACAACAAAACCCCTCTTTTTAGCTGTGCAAAAGTTAAGCAATATTTTCAGAATGTCTACAAGATATTATCATGAAATGACAGTATTTCCATTAGGAATTGTCCTCTTGCAATAACTGTCATTCCAGCAAGGCTCACGCACACAAACTGCAATAGTCATGGCAGCAGAAGGGTAAGTATATAAATATTGTCATTTCTTTGAACTTTGTAAACCTTATGAGATGAATGAATTTGAAAGAACAGTCTCTTCCTCTGTACAAACATACCATGTGACTTTCTGTGTCACGTGATCTGTAACAGCAGAAAATGTTTCCACTGCAGTTTTGTGAACTTGTGACTTTTTCGAATTACTTGGAAAAACCACGCTGTGTGAGTGTAAAACCTTTGTGACATTTAAGAGGATTTTACATTAAGCGGATTTTCAATTCACAACCTCAAATTGGGCAGCTTGGAGGGTAATGGAAACCCAACTAACGTCTAACATTCAAGTTTTCCTTTTATTGCATTTTCAAGACCTCATAAAATGATTTGCTTCAGCAAAGAATCATCTGCAACAACCACCAGAAGGTGCCTTCACCACAGTCTGGCATGTTAAATGTTTAGTTTCAACTTCCAAAATATGAAACTACTGCACAGCCTTATGTACATTCCCTATCAAACAAAAGCCTTATGAATAGATGTGAAGACGGCTTAAAAGTCAAGGCAAACAAAATTAATACTTGTGGATCTTAACAGCAGAAGGAAGTTCAGAATAATAACCTTATGGTTCCTTCTTAAAAGGTACACAAGCTTCTCACAAGAAATACCAGGATGGCCCACCCTTTAAGTACAAGGTCCAATATGGTTTTGTGCAGTAGAGAGACATCAGCACAGAAAGACAGCATTTAGTTCACTAATGCAAGTTGCAACATGTGGCCTTTGAGAACTACACGGGTGTACCCAGAACTTTGCATGAAACCATTCATGTTTACATGCTGTAGATGTGGAGCGATTCGGTGCAGAATTTCACATGGCAGATTTCTAACAATAGATTATTAGTCACTATGGCAATGGCATGTTCCATTACTGCAAGTTTACATGCATGCCCTTTGCATAACATTTCCAATATGGTCATGCTGAAACAATGAAATGACTATCAAAGACTGCTCAGCTTTCACAGCAACTGGAGCACAACACCCTGCACAAACAGACCAGAAAAAAGTTGCAGATCATCTGAGTCACATGACTGTTACTGAAGCAGAGAGGGAAAGTAATTATGCATTACTTTTTTTTGCCTAAAGCATGAAACTTTATGCATATTCATTAGTTAGGACTTGATGTCATAATCCCTGAAGTTTCAGCGCTCTTCTTGCCAGAGCATATTCTTTGCTCTGACACACAGATTTGAGCCAAAAATTTGACACATTTTCTTTTGTGTACCTCAACATCGTCAGGACTTTACATCTCATGGTTTAAGTTCCCCTAACCACCTAAAGTATAGACACGGGATGCAGAAGAGAGCACTGATTGTCCATCCCAACATTTGTTGCTATAGTGCATTGCCAAGGCACTCTGGCCCAAACTAGCCAAGTTTGGCAGATGGGTAGTCTAATGCCTGGTTCACACGCCAACATATTTAGGTTGATATTGGACCCAATCTTCCCCTTCCGACAATCTTAGGAACGCCCCGTGGTGACGCTAAAGATAATCTTATCAAATTTTCCTGCCGTGTGTGGTGCATTAAGAGCAGCGGTGGGCACAGTTAACCAAAACGTTAGCTTCGATAACTGGTAATCAGCTATCTTTTTTTTAACGCTAAACCGCCTAAAAACTTATCGGAAACTACAGCTAACCGATAACTTTCAATTTTATCTCCCATACACTCTCAGCTACTAATAAGCTGATTTTCAGTTTAAACACCACCAAAGCTTCTAACAGAATCAACAGCAATCACAAACCCAAACAGCCAATGAGCCAGCGCTTCTGTCTTTGTGCGGTCTGCCCCCTGCTGTAGGAAAGCGTCATTTACCCTGGCAGGCCACAGTGGTCCAGCGATGAGGCAGAGGTCTTGAAATGGAAAGCAGGTTTGAATTATGGTCTTGCTTCATAAATAAAATTATTCCAGATAGAATAACTACATTAATGTAAACTCTTAAAATGTACAAAGTGATATATAACATATCTGTTAATTTTAAAATAATGCACTAATTCTAAGATTTGAACATTAACACACAGACGCCCAAAGGGATTATGGGTAAACTACACCTCCGCTCATACTGACTTGTTAATTCATTCATTCTATGTAAAAACCAACACAAGTGAATCCAACACAAGCGAATCTATGTAATGGGTTGGTGTTTACAAATGTGCTTTTGTAAAATATGTCATTTTTTAAATTAAAAATAAACTTAATTATATTTATTAAGAATTTTTATTATAATTTATAAAGCAAAACCATAAGTGAAGCCTGCTTCCCATATCAAGACCTGTGCCTCATCGCTAGACCACTGTATAGGGTTAATGAATAATGATTTTTTTTTTGTGGCAGTTTGGTAGCCACGCCCTTTCTGCTGGGGGCAGAGCTGAGCTCAGCTCCTCTTAGTTACCTCACTGCTGCAAAATACATAGGAGCAAACGGGATTATAAATACTTTTCAAGTTACTACCCATAAAAAAAATAAAAATAAAAAAAAAGTTAGTCTAAAAGTTATTGGAACTAAATTTATCAGAAGATAATTGGTCCGATGATGGTTTTAAAACGTATCTGAAAAGCTAATCCGCTAACAAAAACATTAGCTTCGATAATTATCTTGTTATTGGATTAGCTGAACAGTGCCCACCACTGCTTTAGAGCACTCTAGTCTGCTCCAAAGGACGTCGGGACAGCTCAGCCCGCAAATCTGGGACATTCAAGATGTTGGACAGTCTTAGCCCGATATCCCAGTGTGTGTGGTGTCCCCCGACCACAAGCACACAGCCTGCTGAATGTGATGTGTAGCCAATCAGAAAGCAAGATGATGGTCGCATGGAGTGGAATCCAAAATCAAAACGGCTGTTATGACTTGCCAGAAAGTCTGGTGGTCACGCTGTCTCCACTCCTTTTCTTTTTGTATCATTTTTTTTTCTCCATTATAAATAGTCCACAAACTTGTCTCCGCTGTGTCTTCCTTGTCCAGTGCATTTGTTTATTCTGAAGTCACGTTTAATCTCGAGAGATTTTGCGAGATTTCCCGTCTGACCTGGGAATGTTGTGTGTGAAATCTGTTCTTGTGTGGTGTGTTGTCTTTACCATGTGGCTGCATATCACACACTGTATGACCAAACCTGTTAGATCTATGATTTTTTATCTCCATGTGTGTGGTCTCTCAGGTATTGGAAATCTACAGACAATTTGAAAATCTTGCCATGTGAACCAGGCTTAAGCAGAGGGGAAGAACCACTGTAACAATAGTGACCCAATTTGCATATCAAATATTTCATGGAGGCAATGAATGCAAAATTAGATTCTGACTTATGACTTGAGCTAGGCACACACATTTAAAAAAAAAAAAAATAACTCCAAAGCACACCCGCTAGACATCAGACAACCTTACAGTGGAGAATTTTACCCAAAGCTGGGCAAGGATTTGTCAGATCCCTTTACTTAAAAGGTACAGGGACTTTGTATGCGACCTAATCTTTTACCTCAGTTTCTTTGTGCATTTTTGTCTCAATCTTCCCCATAATCATGTATATTGTGACGTACCTCGCATATAGTTTTGAAAAAAACTGCACTTGCTTTTTCAAGCACCGTATATTTGTTTTTAGGCACAAAAAACACCTTAAATTTGGCATAATTTGTGGAAATGATTAACTCAAATTTACCATTAAATGATTAGGAGCTTAGATTTTAGGGTGAGAAGCTTGAATATCTGTGAGGGACTCTTGAGTAGAGCTGCTGCTTCTTCACACTGAAAGGAGCAAGCTGAAGTGGTTCAGGCATTTGGTGAGAATGCACCCCTAAACAGGTGTTCCAGGTACTTCCAACTGGGAGGAACTAGAAGGCCCTGGGGAAGATCCAGGACACCCTGTAGGGATTAGATTTCCCAGGTGGCTAATGCTGTCAGGTCTCCTCACTTTTATCAACACTTGTCACAGTTCAGGGTGCGGTCCAGCTGCTTTTAAACATGTTGTAGTTCAGACACTTCTTTTACAAAATAAAAATACCTCAACTTCTCCGTCTTGTCCAATTTTAGGACTGCATCTCATCTGCCATTTTGTTCTAAGGTTTGACCAAAGGTTGTTTTTAAATTACAGTCCTTATTAGAAAACAATTCCATTCTGGAAATTTTGTTAGCATTCACGGCACCATACCCAAGTGGTTTAAATCCTATTTGGCTAATAGGAGCTTTTCAGTTATGATCACTGACCTTTCCTCATTGAATGCTCCTCTCTGTTGTGGAGTACCACAGGGTTCTATTCTTAGCCCCATTTGCTTTTACTTGTACATGTTGCCTTAAGGGTCAATTACAGCCCAGCACAACCTGTCCTTTCATTGTTATGCAAATGATCTACCAGTGTGTCTGCCTATAAAGACTAATGGGAGTAATGCATTGATTTCTTTATTTAATTGTCTCAGTGATATAAAGTAGTGGCTGTCACAATGTTTCCTTCATCTGAAGGACAATAAAACAGGCTATTGTGTTTGGTCATTCATGTTGTAGCCTCAAAACTTCCGTGTTCTAGTTATTTTTTTTAAACCAGCTGTTAAGAATTTGGAAGTGATATTTGACAGTAGTTTGAAATTTGATAAATAGAAACTGGTTTCAAAACAAGTTTTTTCCAGCTTCGTCTTCTGGCTAAAGTAAAGCTGTTCCTCAGTGGTCCCTCGCTATAACGCGGTTCACCTTTCTCGGCCTCGCAGTTTTGCAGATTTTTTTAGTGCAATTTTGCATGCTTTTTTTTTTTTTAAACAGCGCATTGTGTTCCGCGTCTTTATCAGGCGGGCCAGTCGCAGCACCGGTGGGCATTACCGCGATGGCTCTCACTGCCTCCAATGCGCTTACTGAGTCTGCGGGCTCGGTAAACGCAGCAGTGGGCCACTCACACCGCCCTCCTGTCTGCTGTGCGGAGCTGCGCCAAACCTGGCAACAGGTCCAGAGACTACGCTCGCTGTTTTGATGCGGATGTTGAGCGCAGCCGCAGAGCTCCGTGGCCACCGAGAGAGGACTTGGATTCTTTGCGGGTCCCGCATCCGTACCTCCGGAGGCAGTGAGCGAAGGGAGAGTTCTGCGTGTGTCTGTTTATAATCTTCTTGCCCAGAAGAAAAAAAACAGGGTGTTTACACAGGACAGAAAAGAAAGAAAATGTTAATGCCTGTTTGAGAAAAGTGTATAAAGTGTGTAGTGAGGGGTTTTACAGCCTTAAAACATCTACAATAATTGCAAAAAATAGCGCTGACGACTACTCAGAGTTCGCTTATCGCAGGTTATTTTTAGAACGTAACTCCTGCAATAAACGAGGGACCCCTGTATAATCTTGAGAAGGCCATGTCTCCTTCGCTGGTTTGATTGAACTGACAAAAGTGGACCTGTCCCTTCACACTGTAGCTCTTCAACACCCAGCTCTCTCTTGTTCTATCACTTTTCACATGGAATGGATTCAGGGCAGACAGCGCAACTTACTCCTGTGGTGGAGGTCTCACAAACTGGAGAGTCTAAAACGACCATGTACTGTTTTCAGGTTTTCCAGATGACGATTGAGTCATGCAGACTGATGACAACAAAGTCCACTCTACCGGTTAGTGCTCTATGGTAAAAAATTGATACTAAAGGGAAAATTCACACCAGTGTAGTACTTTATATACCACTCACCTCTGTCTCTCACATAGATGATCTGTTCCACTACATAGCTATGTAGTGGAACAGATCCCCCTACAATGTTAAGATTTGTATGTAACAGAGGAACAGAGCTATGTAGTGGAACACACACAGCTATGTAGTGTAGTCACCTAAGTGAAAGTGCCGTTCTTGCAGGGAAAAAGCCACAAATCCCTCTGGACTGCAAACTAGTGTAGTTAAAAAAACAAAAACAAAAAACCCTTAGTATGTGCATGGAATCAGGTTACATATTGCCAAATTATACTGTGTTTGAAAGACCAGGGGCAAATGTGATCCTACATCCAGTCTGAAATGAGATGCTTTTTCAAATCACAGACACTGAATCATGGCCAAAAATAGGAGTGGATTTTGCAGAACAATTTGAGAGGAGTGTTTTATTGACTAATGAAACACCTGTTTAATAAATAAACATTTAAATAAGCTTTGCCATCATGACGGAAACCAGTTAAGTACTGCTATGGCAACAAGTTGGGAAATATTTGCCACCAAAGGCACAATGCACAGAGAACTGTAGATACATTTGAGTTTACTTCAACAACCTTGTGATTAACTGCAGGTGCCCAGCTTTTATTGATGAGTTGTGTTGGGATGATAAAGGAAAAATCTAGAATCACACCTAATTTGAAACCTCACTCCAGTGTCCACTTCAGTGTACTCAGGCATGACATGCAACTTGAATCTAGCATTAAATATGGCCACTTTTCTCTCACATAAGCTGCAGAGTGCTACCTCTGCCAGCAAGTGAATATGAAAATAAAAAGGAACAAGAATATTTTGCGGTGGGAAGCTTGAAAAACTGATGCATATCTCTGCTTGTGCTGTCACAAGTCTGTCATAAGGGTTGAAACCAAAAGGGTTTTAACACCGAACTTGCTGAATGGACAAATGATGAGTTTTGTCAACAACAGCTAGACATGACCATCCAAATGTGTCATTATAGGCTGACAAGTCCACTGACAATGACAAAAACAACTCACTGACACCACATTCAGGTATGTGTTAGTTCTGGAACATTCAAAAGACATTAAGAACCAGGACGGTCAGCTGCGATGGCCACGCATGGGAGAGCACTTCCTCCACGGTCAATCCCAATGTGCAAAGCAAGTTCCAGTCAACAACATGAATAATACATGTCTCCTCTAGACTCCTGTTGAAGTACATCAGACTGCATGACTGAAAACCGAACAACTAATTTCCTTAGGAAACACAATGCTCCACATACCGAGACAGAGGTCTCACTCACCTTGGCTTCCTTTTCAGTTGTGGCTCACAAAAGCATATTTTGTTTCACAATGGAAGACCAAGTGATAAGTGATACTTTCCTTTACCGAATGTCAATTCAAATTACACTGCCTGGGGTAGATAATTTGTCTTAAAGCACAATGCACACTTAAGGGACTGAGTTATGCTGCCGATCCATTCCTCACGGAAGCATGTAATGATTATCAACATTTAGGACATTTGCAGGAAAATGAGACGAGCCATGATCTCCTAACACAATATACTGCCCTTTTTTTGTTTTTTTCTTAAGTGCCTCTACAAGGGCAAGTTTCTTGAAGGTCAAAACTGGACATTAAAAAAAAAATGGATTAATAATAAAAAATACAAGCTGCTTTTGAAACTGAAACAGATCAATGACTGGCCAGTTTCATTTTTCATTGACATCAATCTGCAACAAAGTTCTGATAATTTGCAAAATTTCAGTGTGTAGCTGAGGGTACCACCTATATGCAAAAATGCTGTTTTTCCTGAAGTGTCCCTTACTTTTGAGGGATTTCTGGAATGCACTCAACATTTCAAGATAGTTTATGCGTTCCATCCATTAGCAAGCCCAGGACTAATGAGATTTGTCAAAATATAACAAGCCCCACGACCTCATACCTGACAGTCATATGAAGATTATAGTGGGGGTCCAGTTGTATTAATGCTGGAAAATTAGCTAAGTAAAATAAATACAAATTCAGGAAAATTGGACTGTTGTGTAGCACCCACTGCCTGCATCTGAAAATAAAAAAGCAAAAAAGCCTCTTAATGGAGGTTAGAACAGAATACTTGAATGAGTTATTGGATGAAAAACAAATGATGCAATAAAATTACTCACAAAAAGGAGTAGGACATGTTCTATATACAGACAGTAATCTACTGTATTTGAAAGAGACTGAGGACCTTAAGGTACACACACATTTACTGTTAAAGTGGCAGATGGACAAACAGAGGAGCTTGCTTCTAGACAATTGAGGCCATTCAGGAATCGAGTGGCTCCATCCCAAGCTCTCGCTTGTGAGCAGCACCTCATTCCACTTGGCAATGAATTAGCAGAGACTCACCGCCAGTGCAGAGATTACCGCAGCAGAAACTGGAGCCAAATAACAGGCTGCATTCAACATCAAGCCATGCATCTGTGCAATTTTGCAACATCTTTTTTAAAAGCACCCAATGAAGATACAGCTGAAATAAGTACTTAATGAAATGAACTGAGGGAAAACAAACCCTTGAGTGTTCAAGACACTTAAAGCCAAATTTGTCAAGACTTGCTCCCTGTCTGTCGAGATTTTATTCAAAACTATTTTAACGCCAAGGATGGTAGAATGATTTTAAATATTTTTAATGCAAATCAAACATGTTTAAACGAGATATAGCTACAAATAAAGCTACAAATTGCTCCAATCCAACAGCTAAGTTACATTTTAATGACCTAATTAATTTTAAAAAGACGAAAAAAAGTTTGAAATTCCACTTTAAAATGGGTTTCAAACTAGATATTAGCCTTTGAAACAGCTTTACACCAATAGATAACGGTTCTTCTGAACTATTGTGGCAAAATCGGAGAAATTGGTTTTTCAACTGATTGCCTGAAACCCACTGAATCGCTCTAGATTTTAGATGTAGTCAAGTTAAAAGACATCGCTTTAGCATTTGACTAAAATGTGACTACAAAAAGAAAATCTTTGTATGGAGAAAGTACCCAAGTTACTTTTTGTTTAAAGCATTTTTTGGTGTCATCACATTCATGCTAGGCTATAAATGCATTACAAGTTTTTCCCTTCTTTAACCCACTCTTATGATAATCACTAAATTTAAGTCACAAGTCAGTCGCATTTTTTTTTTCTTTTTGTAAAATGTTACGTACTTTTTGTATTGTTCGGTAGCAAAAATAAGGCTTCTGTCAGGTCTGGAAACATCGACGAGTGCAATGCGCCCGTAAAAGCAAAACTTTTCGACTACTGTGAAATGATTTTATCCGAAGAGTATGCACAATACACAATATACTTTCAGATAACTGCGAGGTAGTGCAAAAAAAAAAAAAAAAAAAAAAAAAAAAAGCGAATCTGCCAAGTGTGTGTCGGAATCTTGCTAACATAGCATGCTAACGGTAGCTACTCACATTACGGCGAGTGTTAACCAAGACGACGCTAACTTCCACATATAGAATAAACTGACAAGCACGTTCTTATTCGAGAATCAACCGACTTGGTGAATGCTAGTACATATTGAGAAAGATATACATTAATATAACCTACAGAAAAGCTACCTAGCTCGTGTCGCTTAGCATTTAACGTTACCTTGTCAGAGTCGAGCTCCGGGTCAGCTTGGCTCAGTCTGTACAAAAATGATTTGGGATCTCGACAAAGCGTCTGTCTCGTCGTTAAAAAATACGTTCCCCCGACGTTAAGCCGAATCCATTTCGATGCCCCGACAGCGGGTCTCTCCGGCGGAGAGTGGGGCAAACATCGCCGGTGAACGGGGCCGCTCGCTTCGGAGCTGTCCTCTGCCATCCCTCTGCTCGGCTTTCTGCTGCTGACAGGAAATATCCCAGCTGGAATCCACGATCCACGCACAACAGCCTGCCAGCTCCCCGGCCACTCCTACTGAGCCCACTCCACCACCAACACCCGCCTAAAGAGGTCCTCCCCATCCTGATCTACTGACGGTACCGAAATGCACCAATAGCCTGCAAGCTGCCGACATGAAAACGCCACTACGTACAAATCTTAACATTATAGGGGGAAATATACATACTATATACACAGCATTTCATTAAATAGCATGCACATTAAAATGTGACTTTGTTTTTCCTTTCGTTTTTTAAAAAAGGGCTGTATTTCTCCTCACCTGCACTGCCAACACCAACCTCAAACTTGCGCAAGGTGTATAATGTACAGTAGTTTCATTAGAATCCAATCCATGACGTCATATACACTTGGTTTGAGACTTGGTGCCAGTGTGGTCCACAACGAGAACCAAAACATGCCTAATAGTGCAGCAGATAAGAGAATATTTAGAGGGGAATCCTGCAAATGGTGATAAAAAGCATCAAATTCGGCAGAAATACTCCTCAGACAACCCTCTATTGAAAAACCGACTGGCCACTTGACTTTTCAATCGGTGGTCAAGTAGGGGTCAGTTGAAGAATTACACAGAGGTCAAAATTAAAAGATGCTCCAATCATATTGGAAAAATATTCCACATTATTTGCCTGATCATAAAGATTCCAAAAAGGTATAGTTTGGACTATCTGTGACTGAATTCTATGGAGTTAAGGGATAAAACAGCAAGAATGGTGACAAAGGTCAGTTTCATTTTGTGCAGGGATCAAAAGTTAAAGTTGCTCGAATTTTGGTAAAAAGTGATGCAAATTACTAGTTAACACGGTTTTTAAAAGGAATAGTTTGGACCATACTTATCACGTTACGAGGTAACATGTCACGTTATAGAATCCAACAGACGTAGACCTTGTTTGACCTTTACTTTGGAGACCAAGCATTCAACACTGTCAACACTATTCCATTTATTAATCCTATTAGCTCAACCAATAATTTGCAAGATATTGCATATACAACATCTGAGATTCTATCCCCAGGTATCCACAATTAGAATCAAAACATGGTCGACATTGAACTTGTACAAGGTCATCTTGGATAGCATGTTTCACTTTGATGAACGTCTTTGTTAACATATTGTGTAAACAAGGTTTCAAAGACTGGCCTGGTGGCTACAATTTGAATGGAAAGGATTTACCCCAATCAAGATTTTAAGATATTGCATATAAAAGTTTACAGACTCTGACCCTGGTAGCCAAAACTATCCAAAGAAGGTCAACATCAAAATTTTCCAAGGTTGGCGAGGTGACTTTTGGTACAGAATTTCACTTTGAGACACATCTTTGTCAAGGTATCACGGACAAGATTTTAAAGACCCTGGTGACGACAGAATCAAAAAAGGTCAACATTGAATTTGTTTGGTCTTAATGATGTTAGATATATTTGTGTGTTTATATATTGTTTTATTTGCTATTTGTTTTGGTATTACAGAATTACTTTTAGTTTGGTGTACTTTTAGTCTGTTACCTGCTTAAACATGTATGTGGAACTGGTTTGAACCGGTTTTACCACTTAGAACAGAGATTCAAGTTACAATTTAAATTACAATATGTCCCATTATTGCGTAGGTTTGGACCTTCCTCTATACCCAAGGGAGACCAGTAAGGGAAGGTTTTACAAAATACGTAAGGTCTGTTTTTTGTCACAGCCACGTTGTGTTTTATAAGAATTGTTTGTCCTTTGTTTGGGGTTCTGAATGAACAGAGCGCCTGCGAGAGAATTCTTCGGAATCCAAGCCTTTTTAATCACTGATTTTGAATAAATTTAATCTGAGAAAGTTTGATTTTGTACATAGTACGGGACAGTATTACGATGACAACCGGGGTGAAACTATCAATAAGAAAGAACTTTATTAATCCCTAAAAAAAAAAAAATGGTGACCTTGTGAACAAAGATTTACCTTGATATATGTCTTTGACAGGGTCTTGTGTAGACAAGGTTTTAGAGACTCCCCTCTGGTGGCTACAATTTGAATGGATTCATCTTAAGTTGTAAGATATTAATCAAGTTTGCAGACTCTGCCCCTGGTGGCCACAATTAGAATCCAAACAAGGTCAACGTTAAACTTGTCCAAGGTTGGTGAGGTGACGTTTGGCACAGAATGTCACCTTGATACACATCTTTATCGAGATATCATGAACACAAGGTTTTAAAGACCCTGGTGACAACACTTAGAATCAGAATAAGGTCAACACTGCATTTGTCCTTTTCAACCAAGTTGGACCCTGATACACAAAGTCTTTGTCAAGATACGGAGATAAGGTTTTAAAGACCCTTGTGGCCACAATTAGAACTGAAACAAGCCCAACGTGGAACATGCCTGAAGTCTTAATGAGGTGACAGTGTGAACCAAATTTCATCCCAATACATGAAGTCTGTCAAGATATTAAGGACACAAGGTGCCAAGACCCCAGTGACAACAATTAGAATCAAAATACGGGCAACATCAAATTTGTCCTTGTGAACCAAGTTTGACCCTGATACACAAAGTCTCTGTCAAGATATCAAGGACCCAAGGTGTCAAAAACCCTAGTGGCTACATTTAGAACTGAAACAAGGCCAACAATGAACTTGTCCGAGGTCTTAATGAGGTGATCTTGCGATTAAAGTTTCACCACGATATCTGAAGCATTTGTCAATGTATCACATACACGATTTACATGTTGCAAATGTGAGCTGTCATTGCTGATAAACAGAAAACAGGACACGTGGCTTTAATTGTATGCCTAAATCCCTACATGCTTTAATTACTGGACTATCAAGCATTAAGTGGAAAATTCATCATTCAACATCTACTGACCTAGCGCACAAATAATCAGAGAGAGAATGAACAGATTCATTAAATTATCAGAATATGATTAAATCACTGAGCAAATAGAAAATGTATGATATAGTAAGAAAAAAGCTGTAAAATATTATAGTTTACAATAATTATTCACATTCAAAGGCTTTACATCTCAATACATACACAACATGGCCCCTGAACATGACTTCAATCCAAATATGATTCATATATTAGAATTTAAATAACACAGAATGAACTAGAGGCTAAACAGTAGCCATCAAATAACCTTATACAAGAATAAAAATACAAAACTGTATCCTAATATCATTGCATTACTTGCTTCAGATTTTAATAATACATCTGTACATCACAGTTCTCGTCAGTTACAAACCAGGTAGAGTATTCCATACACAATGTAACCGACTGCCCTCGACTTGATTCAAACTAGTTTCATACGCGGGAACAAACTTTTTAGCGTGTGCCCTCCTCTTGTATAGACAGATACAGCAATTTCATCAGTTATTTGGATCAAGCGGATATCCTTTAACTGACATCCAACCACATCGAGCACTGGACCCCCCCGGGGCCAGAAGTCCTCCATTCACACACCGTGCACACAGATTCAGCTGTAGGAAAAGGAGCTTTTGAAAGAGCCATAAGGTAATATGTTAAAAATTAAAAACATTATGATACAACATATTACTAAAACGACAGTACAGGTTAAATTGATTTTAATTTCTATTGGGCTGTGTGTATAGAAAAAAAAAAAAAAAATCCCCATCATGTCTGGGAATGACAGCTTTACTCTGATTGCTTCCGAGAATGATAGCAAGTTTTTATGTGTCCCTGTTGAAGGTTTATCGATTCAGCATGAGGTGGTCAACACACAACATTTTGTTTTCAATACAATGCACTGAAGATGACCAGACAATCCCCACCCACAAAATAAAAATAGAGAAATGGAAGAATTCGCACCACAAAGAAATAGCCAGTGAATAGTACAGAACATCCAAATCATTCAACAATATTTGCCATGGTTGCCAATGCAGTCAAAAATACCCACCTTTAAACTTTAATAAACTATAAACTCTCTCCAGTGCCCTAGAAGAGAGAAGCAAAGGCTGAGCTACAAAACTGACCATGCAGGAAAGATAAGCAAGTTATGATTAGGAAGTACAAGCTAGTGGCATGTTTAATTGCCCTGTTAGCATTAAATCCTCAGTAGCGGTTTACGGAAAGCCCGTGCCTGACTGCAGACCAACACTACTTTGGAATAATGAGGGCTTAAATGGACTGCAGTTAGCAAGTACCAAATCATGAGAAAAATCAAATACCATGTGAAGAATTGGGTGGACAAAAACAGGTATGATTTAAGTTGAGCAGACATGAGACTTAATCAGTTTACGTATCTGTTACAACTATGGAGTATATGCACTTGTGTGGGGCCTGACTACAGCTTCTACATTATGTAGGATTAAGCTATGATTAATTACGATATCAGGATAGGATCTGTGTCACAAAAGCTGAATTTTGTGTTATGGTGTCACAGATTGGGGAAACCAGTCCTTCCATGAGATTCTTATTGGTATCCTAGCTTGGTGGATTACTCAGACGAGCTAGCACTTCTTTCTCTTGGCTGAATGTACAAGGACGTGCACGGTGGCAGTCTTGTCATCCATTCATGGAAAAATGTAAGAGAAGCTTCACAGAGAGCACAAAGAACAAGCAAAGCAACCCTGAATCCAAAGTTGTACTTTTTTGCCCCCTATGGTTCTACTAGGGAAGGGATGGAGGACAAATGAGCGAGAAAAACAAGGTCTCGATGCCAGCGTCTAAGAGTTTGTTTAGGTTGCGGTGATGAAGGGCACTAAAGAAGGTGTTACTCTGCTCAGTAATTGGCCTCAATGATACCGAGGAGTGGCCACAGGAGGAACTGACCTCCTATAGGCCCGGGTTTTGGTGCCTTTGATAGATCTTTCGCCACACTTCTTGGATCTTCTTGCACCACCTGTCAGCATTTCCACTGGGGTCCATCAAATAGTATGTTCGGTTAGGCTGCAAATGAAAGGGGGGGTGGGAGATGGAAGAGAGATTCTAAATATTGCAAAAGTATTAACATATTACTTATTAAAAATTGTTGTCAACACATCAACATTAAACCATCAACTACCGTATGAACAAAGAAGGTTTTGAAGTTCTTGGCTTCGGGACGCAGTTCTAAGGACCAAGGAATCTCTCCTTTCAGCACTTTGTTGACAGGATCCACATAGTACAGGTGTGGTCCTTCAGTAAGTAGCAACTGTCTCCGTCGAGCAAAAAGACCCTGCAACGGAGTGCCACACTTCTTAAGCCATTATTTCTCCAACAGACGGGGCTGCAAGGTAAATGAGACCTTCTCCAAGCACACCTGGGAAATCTCCTTCCTTTTGCTTATAATAATAAGAGCACAGAAGTGTGAAACCAACTTTTATTAAACATTACAAAAGCATTGTACTTCATAAGTAAAACTCTTCGGACCTACATGAAAGGCTTACTTGTCTACCTTACACCCCTATTCCACAGGGCACCGTTCTACTATGATCACCCATGAGAGAGAGAGAGAGGGAAAAAAAAAAAAAAAAAAAAAAAAAGCATAAACCCGGGATGAAACAGATTAATCTGGCTTGCCTCCTAACAGGCTGTCTTATAAAATGCAGACCCGGCAACTGGCTGGCTTATAAAGTGCAGGCCTAGCAACCCACCCAAAAACTAAAGTAAGGAGCTGCACCCTCGGCCAAAACCGTAATAGACATTGCTTCAGCTTCAAATTTTTACCCTGATGGAGCACGAGCAAACAAGTTTCAAGCTATACTGACTAGAAATATCCCATTTAAAGATGTTCGAACATGATTGAAGCTGTTAAGACCACAAACAACCAGAAGTTACAACGTACTAGCGCCACTTGTGTGGATCATGACCGTAACTACTACGTATACCAAGTTTGTCAAGAATGACAAAGATGGATCAAGAAGTTACTTTACAATGTGCTCCGATTTGCTATTCGGGATTAAATGGGAAGGAACGGTGCTCTGTGAAACAGCCACATTAAAAACTGATGAATTTAACATTCAAAAACATGGTATGGACTTCACAAACCTTTCGTTTATCCACTGGACCCATTTTCAGGATCAGGTTATTCTCAACAAACTGGTGCCTGTGTAAATAAGCACAATGTTACAATGTTTCCTTCAGCTTAATAAAGTATAATCCCCCTGACAAAATGTATTTTGTGTTAAAATTTGTGATAAAAGAGCACTTTTTATTTTTGTGGTATATCACAAAATGAATAACTGATAATTCATTTGTATTGGGGGGATTCCATGTTTAATATCGTAAATTCATCTTAGAAATAAAGGAAATAGCTGTGTGTACATGTGCAAAGGTTCAAAGTTTATGCTGCATTTTATGGAAACTCAGAATTTTTGACTTCCAACTAGGAAGCATACATAATATCCAATAAAGCCATGATAAAACAGTCTCTCCACTGACAAGCTGGCAAACCAGGTCAAAATGTCATAATTGCAACCAATGTTAGTATTGACAACTAACACAGTAGACCTGCGTGACTGTTGTGTTATTCGTCCAGCAAATATCCAGCAAAACTTTCATGTGAAATACACATTTTATCCTGAGTTCTTTGCAACATGGATCCCCGGTTGCCTGCGTTTACTAGCTATGTCTGGCACTTTGTTTCTCTTTCAAATTTTATTTTTTTCTTGGGGGGGGGTTACAACAGTTGCTTAGTGGTTAGCACTGCTGCATCACAGTGAGAATGTCCAGGGGCTAATTACCAACCTGGTCTTTTCTGTGTACAAAAACAGTATGGATGTTCTTCCTGTGCAAGTTGCCTACAGGTATGCCAGTTTCTTCCCACTTCTAAAGATGTGCAAGTTAGATGAACTGGTGACTGCATACTGACTGTAGGTATGAGTCTTTCAGTCTGTATGAGTCAGCTAGGGGTGTGACGAGATCTCGCGTTATTAAAACACGACTTTTCCTGAAATGAAAAGTTTGAGTCTTTTTCAGAGCACTTTGCCCCCCCCCCCCTAATTTTTTTGAAAATCTCTCAACTTTTCATTGTGTCGTCACTCACTGCAGCTTCAAGGCAGAACAGACCATACACAGTCTGAAGAAAGTAGAGACAAATCTGCACAACTTCCACTCTTCACAAACTGGTCAATTTTGTAAATAGTTATAAGAGGAACGTGCATGTGTGTGTGTGTGGGGGGGGGGCATTATAAGCAGACTTGGCACCTCTGACATTGATCAAGTTTAACATTCAAGGGTTAAGGAAGCTGTCCCTCTTGTGTGATGGTGCCACAGAAAGCATGTCATAGCCTCTTGTCACTGCATTTTATCTGACAGATCAACATACTAAATTGTTTCCAGACTAGGTGAATTGTGATCATACTGGTGATATAAAGAACACAAGATACTATTTTTTAATTACTTAAAATTGTAAAATAATAATCACAAAGGGACAACACTTTTAAAATAATAAAAAAAGGAAATTGTCTTTACAGGTGCGAATTTTGTTTGGTACAAAAAAAAAAAAAAAAAAAAAAAAAAAAATCAAGACAAAGTCAAAAGATTCACACTGACATGACAGCACAGACACAAAAAGAGGCTAGGGGCGGCTTACCAAGGGTTTCCAGTGGTCTGTTTGACCAGTAATAGCCGCTTCTCTTCTTCTGTGAACTGCAGGTCCAGTTCAAATGAGTTGTTGTCTAGGTCATGGATGTACTGCTCAATGTTACTGCTGGACCGCTGTGGCGGAGTGGATTCATGTGGCGACAGCGAGTGCGACGAGCTGGACTGGGCCACCTGCATGTTGCTGAACTGGCTCAGGAGGTCATCATACTGATGGGTTTAAAACAAGATGTGGGAAAAAAAAGTCTGAATGAAGGTTTGCGGTTCGTACATGAACAAGTCTACATGTACCGATTTATCTTATGTTCCATCAATGATATAACTACAAACATTATTAACAGTTAGGAGTAAATGAAATCTCACATTTCCATAGCAGTCCTCATCATCTTCAGACATAGCTGGCAGGTACGGGGTGAGCTTTGGGGGTGTCTGTAGGTGAAGGTCACTCCAGGAAATGGTGTCAAAAAAGGGGTGCTCCCTTAAAGGGTCATACCCTCCCAGCTCCTCACAACCAAGCCTCTTGGTGGGGTCCAGTGACTAATGTACAAATAAATAGATAGTTATACTATATTTATAGAAGGTAGATGTGAACTACTATTAATAACATCAACACTCCCACAAATAAATTTACTAATGTATCCAATTTTCGTACACTGTCATCTTCAACATTTATTCCAATTATTCACTGTCACTTCTTTCAGATACAAATCCACAGTAGGGCACATGACAACCTACCAAAAGCTGTTTCACAAGATTCTTGGCTTTAGGGAAGAATTTTTCTGGGAATTCATATTCCAGCTTTATTATCTTCTGGAATATCAGGTACTCATTTCTTTAAAAAACAAAAAACAAAAACAAAACAAAAGCAACATACAAAAAGAAAAAAGAAGACACTTTTAGACAATCATGCAATATAATTATTTTGTTCAAGGCTCTCAAAAACAAAACCTGTTGCACTTGCAATAACTTTAATACCTTTAACTCAGTGACACAGAATTCATCTGGTTTTAATCTTTGAACTATTTCCCCACACTACGCAGTTGAAAAAGATGGCATACTGTAAATAAAATTATTCATCAATAGCAGTAAATTTTCTAGGAGTCATTTTAGAATTTACACTATTATGTAAATGAAATTCTGAATTAAACCTGATAACAGAATGAGCCATTATGCATAAAAAATCAAAGCAATCAAATCAAGATATGCACACATCATTATATGCACTTACCCAGCTCTGAACGGTGGTAAACCAGCCACCAGCTGATAGATAATACACCCCAATGCCCAGAGGTCAGAACTAGGAAAACGAGGGGGTGGGGGGGTACGAAGAGAGGATTATATTTGTCAAATTATCTAAGGCACCAATAGTCTCCAAAACCAAAACCTCATCAATGATTAACAACTCTTAGTTGAATGGCTTCACCTCTTGCAGGCAGATTTCTCTGTTAGCAGTTCTGGAGACACATACTGTGCTGTTCCAACAAAGGAGTTTGCTCTCGCTGCCAAACAATGAAACAAGAATGGTGAGGAAGCACACTATATATATATATATATATATATATATATATATATATATATATATATATATATATATATATATATATAAAACAAACGAGTACAGTTGTTGTTGGCAAAAGTACTTGGAATAGGATTTTGCCTGTACCTTGCTTACTGTCTGACGATAACTGTTTTGCTGTCCCAAAATCTGTAATCTGGATGTGCATTTCTTCGCTCAGAAGAATATTCTCTGGTTTCAGATCTCTGTGGTGAAAGAAATGTATTACTACTTCAGCAGAAAACGGGCACCTTAAAGATTTTGAAAGTCTCTACAAAGAATAGCAAATATTTCAAGGATTAGCTATTTACATAACATGAATTCTTACCTGTGTATTATTCCATTCTTGTGTAAATATTCTAGTGCACAAACTATTTCAGCTGAATAGAATCTAGTACAAGTCTCATCAAATGAACCAATTTTGCGAATGTATTTCAGAAGCTCTCCATTCTTAGCATAGCTGAGACCAAAATCTGAAAATGCTAGTTAAGGAAGACTATGGCAAGCAGAATAAAACTTTTTTTTTTTCCCAAAAATGGAGACAAAAGAAGATTGCAAGGTTCTTCTTGTTACCTGTCACATCTGATCTGTCTCATTCTGTTGTTGCGCTGGCAGCTTGTGTTTGTGTGCGCATTTGTGTGTTTTCCTGACTGGATGCGTTTGCGTGCCTGCCTCTGAACCAACTCTCGGCTTCCCGTCTGTCTCTTGCTGAGTTGACTGTTTGTTAAATGTATATAGAAAATAAAGCACTGTTAATCCTATTCTGAATTAGATTTTTTTCCCCCCTACAAAAAGTGCAGCTACTATTAAAGTACCGGACTGATGAGCAGTACGGCTAAGAGTTGTAGTACCATTAAAATATTAACGATACTATCCCTAATAATAATAATAATAGGCTCCAGTGTCTCTGTGACCCTTAACTGGAGAAAGTGGTTGTAGATGAGTGTGTGAGTGAGAATAATGGATTGGCTCAAACAACCTCAGCAGTCTTCTTTTATAAAGGCATCTTGATGCTAATAATTCAAAACAGCATAGATTAGCTTCCTAGTTCTATATGAAGGGAATGGATGTGTATGATCCAGTACTGTTTCAAACTCATTGCAACCTACAGTGACACTGCTGGAACAACTTATATTTCAGCAGTGCAGAAATTGATCTAAAAAAAAACAAACAAACAAAACAAAACAGGGCGAGCTAATGTGATCATTCAGTTTATATAAAATATTTAAATGATATGCCTCATGTAGGCAACACTATGGGCAAAGAATCAATCAATCAATCAATTTTTTTTTTATATAGCGCCAAATCACAACAAACAGTTGCCCCAAGGCGCTTTATATTGAAAGGCAAGGCCATACAATAATTATGTAAAACCCCAACGGTCAAAACGACCCCCTGTGAGCAAGCACTTGGCTACAGTGGGAAGGAAAAACTCCCTTTTAACAGGAAGAAACCTCCAGCAGAACCAGGCTCAGGGAGGGGCAGTCTTCTGCTGTGACTGGTTGGGGCTGAGGGAGAGAACCAGGAAAAAGACATGCTGTGGAGGGGAGCAGAGATCGATCACTAATGATTAAATGCAGAGTGGTGCATACAGAGCAAAAAGAGAAAGAAACAGTGCATCATGGGAACCCCCCAGCAGTCTACGTCTATAGCAGCATAACTAAGGGATGGTTCAGGGTCACCTGATCCAGCCCTAACTATAAGCTTTAGCAAAAAGGAAAGTTTTAAGCCTAATCTTAAAAGTAGAGAGGGTGTCTGTCTCCCTGATCTGAATTGGGAGCTGGTTCCACAGGAGAGGAGCCTGAAAGCTGAAGGCTCTGCCTCCCATTCTACTCTTACAAACCCTAGGAACTACAAGTAAGCCTGCAGTCTGAGAGCGAAGCGCTCTATTGGGGTGATATGGTACTACGAGGTCCCTAAGATAAGATGGGACCTGATTATTCAAAACCTTATAAGTAAGAAGAAGAATTTTAAATTCTATTCTAGAATTAACAGGAAGCCAATGAAGAGAGGCCAATATGGGTGAGATATGCTCTCTCCTTCTAGTCCCCGTTAGTACTCTAGCTGCAGCATTTTGAATTAACTGAAGGCTTTTTAGGGAACTTTTAGGACAACCTGATAATAATGAATTACAATAGTCCAGCCTAGAGGAAATAAATGCATGAATTAGTTTTTCAGCATCACTCTGAGACAAGACCTTTCTAATTTTAGAGATATTGCGTAAATGCAAAAAAGCAGTCCTACATATTTGTTTAATATGCGCTTTGAATGACATATCCTGATCAAAAATGACTCCGAGATTTCTCACAGTATTACTAGAGGTCAGGGTAATGCCATCCAGAGTAAGGATCTGGTTAGACACCATGTTTCTAAGATTTGTGGGGCCAAGTACAATAACTTCAGTTTTATCTGAGTTTAAAAGCAGGAAATTAGAGGTCATCCATGTCTTTATGTCTGTAAGACAATCCTGCAGTTTAGCTAATTGGTGTGTGTCCTCTGGCTTCATGGATAGATAAAGCTGGGTATCATCTGCGTAACAATGAAAATTTAAGCAATACCGTCTAATAATACTGCCTAAGGGAAGCATGTATAAAGTGAATAAAATTGGTCCTAGCACAGAACCTTGTGGAACTCCATAATTAACTTTAGTCTGTGAAGAAGATTCCCCATTTACATGAACAAATTGTAATCTATTAGACAAATATGATTCAAACCACCGCAGCGCAGTGCCTTTAATACCTATGGCATGCTCTAATCTCTGTAATAAAATTTTATGGTCAACAGTATCAAAAGCAGCACTGAGGTCTAACAGAACAAGCACAGAGATGAGTCCACTGTCCGAGGCCATAAGAAGATCATTTGTAACCTTCACTAATGCTGTTTCTGTACTATGATGAACGAAATGAATGAAAGAATGTGGCTACAGGCACGAAACTTGTGTCCAAAGTAGTAGCGGCTACAAGTGCGAGTTATTTCCATGCACAGCTGAGTGTGTGGAGCTCAGTCACTGAGAAACTACGTCAAAAGCCAGTCGCATTAAAATTTTGCAGTACTTAATTACAACAGATGCAATGGAGCTGTAAACAAGGGCAAAAATCAATTTTGGCAAGCACATTCAGATTACCATTATGTATACTTTGCATATTTAATCACAGGTAAGCAAAATTACACTATAAAAAGGCCACATTTTGTTAAAACCTGTCTTCTATGAAAATGTATTTTTTAACCTCAAGCATTTCCTCCTCTAGTTGTTAACAAGCACAACTTGCTCAGCAGTATCAGTTTGGGCCCAACTGTTGCTGTGTGCTAATATTTAATATCTTTAACACTTGTAGAGCTGGGGAAAAACAACAACAACAAATGTTTAATTAAATAAAAATATTACTGGGTTTTGTCAGAGCCACTCATGCCTAGCAGGAGTGGCGCTGCTACTCTTACTGCTGGGCATGACCGGAAATGTCTCGTACCTGCAGCCACTACCACAAGGTTTATGAGTTTCACACCTGTAGCCACACCCATAACAAAAATCTCTTTGATGTTAGAGACTCTTGTATTAAAGAGGAAAAAAGAACCAATGATAATTATTAATGTGCACCAAGAAGATAAGTACTACAGCTGTCTATACACACACACACACACACCTTGCAATTCTGCAACTGCGCTTTCATACCATTTTTAAAATTAACTCATTAAGGATACACAATTTCTCGTCATCTTGAAACGTGAAGTAGAGCTTGACGAAGAATGGGTGATCTAGATTTGACATCAAATCTCTTTCCCTTTTCACGTACTGGGCTTTTTTCTCCTTCATGATATGACGCTTCTCTAAAATTTTAACTAAGAGGGAGGGGAGAAACATTCAGGACACGTGTTCAAAAACATGATTCCATTTTGGGAATGTGACAATGTATTCACCAGAAAGATACTAACATAACTACTTACTTGCATATTCTTTGCTTGTTGCTTGTTCTCTTGCCAGAACGACCTTAAGAAAAAAAAAAATCATAAGAGGCCAATGGCCATATTCCCAATGTTACAGTCTTTCATTATAATTCTCCATAAATGAATAAGACATGCTTAATACAAGTACCCTGACCAAAAGTATAACTGCTCAGGGCAACGTTTATTCTGATAAAATTCAAATACTAAAAAAGTAAGGTACATACTGTTGAGAAGGAGCCTTCGCCCAGTATCTTGCCAAACTTGAAGTCCTCTGGCTTCTTCTTACGTGGCTGCAGAGACTGGACTGGCTGTGTGCAGCGGTCTGGGCCCTGGTTGCTGATAGAGGTACCAAGGGCACGGGCCTCAGAGGCTGAACCGTCCATGTTGTTACAGTGACTGCCGCTGCTTGCGCCCGGGACAGCAAGTGGCGAGCAGGAGTCGGGGTGGTTTCTTACCATTGGTGAATGCGAACAGGTACAGATGACAACGCCGGGCTGAATAGACACAACATCATACTGAAACAAGAAAGAGAGCAATTACAAAATGCCACTTGGTGGGGTATTACAGCAAGATTTGCATCTAAAAGTAAACAAGTAAAATATGTTCACACTACATTGCATAAAAAAAAAAAAAAAAAAATCATCTAACTAAATGTTAGAAGGACAACGACATTTAAGCTAATTTCATCAATCTACCACAAACGTCCAGCAGCACATGACTAAATTCTGAATGTTTATATACGTATGGCTTTGATAACACAAAGATTTTTTAAATTGGAATTGTTCTGGAGAACTTAACAACCTAATAATATGATACTATCATGGAGACTCAGGACAAAGTCCTTGCTTGCCAGATGAGAGTCTTAATGTTTTAGCTGTGCTCGATGGTTTGAAAATACCCCCTTAAAAGGTGTCCAGAAAAGGCAGAGAGAGAGAGAGAAAAAAAAAATCAAAGTCCCAAAGCAACAGTTTTATCTTCTGGCAAAGGAAGCAAAATTCACACAGTTCTCAAGGAACAATGGGACAGCATCAATTTACACTGGTTGCGGTCATAAATACTTCGAATAGAGCAATTTCTCCACCTCAAGTGGGTGGCCTTTCTAAATATAGCAAATCTTAGATCTTAAAGAAAGCTGTTCATGATTTCATTTTCAAGAAATACCCAGGTGTGGTGAGAATGTTTTTTGAAAAATCCCCAGGCCTGGAGAGTTCAACTCTGGGTCATGGAAATTCACCCTCGTTAAAAAAAAACCAAATTATCATAATTTTCCACCGTATGTATGATTTGAATTCAATGTTCCTTGTTTTTTTTTTGTTTGTTTTTTTTTAAAGGAAGTGCTTTACTCAAATTACATCTTTCAATTCCAAATTCTGGCATCATGGTTATAAAAACAAACAAACAAAACATATCAGGTGTTTTTTTTTCTTCCTAAATGCTATTACCTAGTCGTGCAAAAGGAGTATATACTTTATTCTTCTAAACATCTGTTAATATCAGTAACACACAACCTAATCATCTTCCGGAATTTGCATATCATGACATTTTTGCTATTAGCACATCACTTGTCGTTGGTAACAAATTACACCACAATACACTGTCTATCCATCTACGTTTGTTGTTGCAATAAATGAAGACACTGAGCAGTTAGCAGTGTCAAAAGCAAAATCATGCATCCTAATTCTTCTTTTTTTAATCTTTCAATACAACAAACACTGACAGTAAAGCCCTAATGAATATGTACGACTGTCAAATTTGTGAAGCAGACTATGTAATTACAGCAAAACATAATGTGGTACAAAACAAGCAACTGCCTCAAAGCTTTCCCAGAAAACATGCCCATCACAATAATGGAAGTAAAGCAATCATGCAGCATGGATTCACTTTCCCAGATTTCCTTTTTTTTTTTCAGCCCAATTTCCTCTTTTTGACCCAAGCAAAATATGAATGGGAAATTCTTTGACAGAATGAAAATTGAAAAATGTTTTCATCTTCAGACAGACCTACAAAAATAGAATTTTTTTTTTTTTTTAATCCCAGCAATAGTGTTGGAAATGGAAACTATATTGCAAAGCATTCTGAGTTCTACAGCATGACTGATTCATGAAAATTAAAAGTCACGTATTCATACAGATTATCTCTATTCGAGCTAATTTTTACGTATACCCTTCTTCAGCCCATCACTGCTCAGACCACATTGCTGACAACTATGAGCATTTAGTTTATTTGAAATATCGGCTTGATTGTGGAACAAAGAACTGATACACTGCACTTAGCCTGAATATGATTTTGAAGACCTCTTTTCAGAAAATCCTTTTGTAATCCTCTTACCATGCACTGACTCAAGAAAAATGAACATTTTTTTCTTAGGTGTAGAAAAACCTAAGATTTTTTTTTTTTTTTGAGGTGAGCGAAGAGTTCACAACATACGCTGTAATCGTCTACTGTCATAATCAGACATTTGTTTTCTGTTGGGTAAGAACTGAAAGTAGGGGACTGTTTTGCACTGTTCGTCTGATGTAACTCCAATACAGACAAAATGAGCAGCAATGCTCTTTCACAGCAACTTGAATTGTAGACTGGCTCTGAACCCACCAAAAACGTTTTGCTACTCCATCCATAATATGATAAATTTAAGTCAATTTTACACACACACACACACACACACACACACACACACACACACACACACACACACACACACACACACACACACACACACACACACACACACCACACACACACACACCACACACACACACACACACACACACACACACACACCATTTTGCACTGGAATTGCCCAAACTTAACACAGAGCTCACAATGAGGCCCCCTGATGATTCAATTCTATAGTTACAATCAGCATTACTGAGGGAGTTTGCTCATCCATCTGATGGTCCTTCCCTTCAATGTTAAAGCTTCAAAAGCTGTGGCAAAGTATGTGCTTTCATTTGTCAGCTGTACTCACTATCTCCACTGTTCTGACCTAGTCAAAATCAATGTTAAAAAGAAGGGGCAGATAACGCACAAATACTGATGAGAACTCAATCAAATGAGTCATGATGAAGCCTCAAAGACAGCACACAGTGACAGGTTGCGTTTTACCACAAACTACCAGCAATTGCCCCATTATGTGGCTTAATGATCCCCGAATGCTGTTTATGTGAATTTTGGCTTCCTTCTCAAAACAAGCACGAATGGCAATACTCAAAATGGCAACGGCATAAGGGGCAGTAAACTCAAACCAAAAAAGCAACAAAATATACAATCAAATTTAAACACACTGACATACATATACACATTAGATAGAGACAGATGATGGACATCTCGATTGAGAAATGTTATACGTTTTATTTACATACGTCCACGTGTAATTAAAAAGGGTACATACTCCCACATATAATCCAGTGTTTAACAACAACAGACTGGATCGACACTAGAAAGAGTACCAAGATTTATAAGAACAAGTACCCTGTCATAGTAAACAATATGAAGATGACAATGATGTACAGGTATCAACCTCATAGCATTCACAATGTATGATTAAAATAAAGTAAATTTTATCTGTAATAGTAATGTTTCCATGAAATATGATATACCTATGTGAACTGGGGCAGAACATATACCTTCCACGCGGTTCTGTACACATCATGGTTTCAAGGTCACGGTATTTTGCAAGTCACATTCCTGTCAGGTTTCCTCATACAGGTACACAAAACACTTGCTCAAAATTAAAACATTTAAACTGTTCAAAGATTGGCTTAAGAATCTAAAGTTTGTACATACATTTGCGAGTTTTTACACTGCATTTTGGGCAATCACATTAGAAACAAGCACGTGACAACATAATTCAGTCTATATGTTGCAGAGATCTTTTTTTGTTGTTGGTGGGACACAACCCAGTTTGTTAGGTGTAACATATTGCAATACGTTTTCCTTTAAATCATTGTTATATCTTGCTGTATACTGGAGGATACATACAGCATGTATTGTTGGCGTAGAAAGTGCTTGAATATTATATATTTAAGTGCCGTTTGGGTTTGTTGACGTTTTGACCAGCAGCCGAATTTTGGCCTAACCTCCTCATTCAAATCCAAGGTGTGGCCAGTTACATTTTATTTAATCCACTCTTAACTGAATGCTTGTCATCTTACCACACAGCAACTTCCTGACCTAGTTCGCCTACTGTTTGTCAACAGTTTATTTGAAAACGCCGGCTAACGCTCGGATCATATTAAGGCGGTGTAAACTTTCTTTGCTAACACTAGCTTACGCAGCCTCGCCAGATAATGACAGCGAGTTGAAACCTTGAAACTTAACCGCTGACGACCAAGTTAACCCTGGTTAGCAAGGTAACAGCGAAACAGTGTGTGCCCTGTTAGTTATATTCAAATCAAACGTGCTTAAACAGTGAAATGTCAAACTCAATGGGATGACAGTGTGACTACACGTCAACCCATCACTTAACCGCAGCTAATGTTAGCAAACAAGCGCATCGTTCGAAAGCGCCAACCTTGTTAGCTAACATACACTGCTAATGTTAGCCAAGATAATGAGTAAAGAAACGTAGTGGGAAGTTAGTGGCAGGCAATACCAAACGTTTCATCAGAACCGCATCGCTCAAACGTCCACCAGTGAACCGAGCCGGCTGCTCGGGATAAACGATTAGCCCAAAGCAAAGAGTTACTAAGATTAGCAAGCTAAAGCGGCTAGCACCGCTCTTCAAACGAAGGCCTGTAAACCCAACTATTTGTTGTCAAACAGCCGCCAGTGTACGATACCAATACCGGCTTCGAAGTGTCATTCGCGGTGCCGTTGCAACACTTACCATCTGACTTGTGGCTTTTGCCATGGGGTTTTTCGGCGAGTATTTATTTGAAATGAAATAATTAGTGAAGCTCCAGTAATGGCTGCCTAGTCTGCGCCTTCATTTTCGAGCTGTGACGTCGTTCCACAACAATGTTACTGCAGGACAGCGGAGGAGAGTCCCGCTGTGTGTGTCTGCCCCCTTCGCCACATTTACAACCGACTCCAGCTCGCAGGGATCGGATCTTCTTCGTGTTCAAACACGGCTGCTGCAGAAGCAGACGTGGCCTGCCGACACCTGGGTTTCCCCGACTAAACCTTTGTGGGAAAACGTGACTGAATGTTTGCGGGAAACCTTTCGATGCAATCCCTAAAATAAATAAAATAAATGCATGCATGCTGTAATACCCACTTCCATTATCAGTTAATGAGATCATCTACAAATTACAAGGAAACAAAGTCAATGTTTGTTTGAAAGTAAATGAGCCTGTAGTCTTCCAAACATTTTATCGCTCATTAAAGTGGGTAACCTAACCAGGTCCATAAGTAGTTGGGCAGTGACAACATATTTTAAAAATGCTGCCCCTGTAATCCATCACAATGTAGTTGAAATTATGTATAATCATGGGCCAACCAAGTTTTTAATACCATTTAAGGGGACTAAAACCCATTGTACAAGTATGGTGGCCATGCAGGGTGGCTACTATAACCAGATAGGGGTCAACATTTTTGCTCCAATCATATTCAATGGCAATTTCCTTTATTTGTCATTGTCCATGCATACAACAAAATCTGTCCTCTGCATTTAAACCCATTTGAATTAGACACAATCCAACTACTAGGAACAGTGGGCACCCAGGGACCAGCTCCAGATGTAGAAATGTTGACTTGGTCAAGGGCAGACAAAGGAGAGGACCCTAAATAATCATGTTTTTGAAGTATAACACATTTTTCTAATTCCAAAAAGGTATAGTTCAAACTATCTATGACTGAACGTCAGTGGATGTCAATCTTGTTTGACTTTTTCTTTGGAGAACAAGCATTGAAAATGGTCCAAACTATTCCTTTTATTAATCCTACAATTAATAATTTGCATCACCAAAATTGGAGCAACTTTAATTTTTGACCAGTGCCACCAGTTACTTTGAAAAGTTAATTAGTTACTTTTTACACTTAATTAGCAGCTGCAGTCAAGTTGTCGGTAACAGTAATCTAACTTATTTTTAAGATCAAGTACTCAGAAAAGTAACTATTAGTTACTTTGCTGTTTAGTTACTTTGCATATTACTCAATCCTAAGAGTAACCAATTTGGATAACTAGTAACATTATCAGTTACATTCAGCAGCTGCTAATAAATTAACTGTATAAAGTTACTAATAAAGTAATTGTGGCAACACTGCTTTTGACCCCCTGTATGAACTGAAATTAACCTTTGTCACCATTTTTTTTTTTTTTGGCCTTTTGACCCCGTAACTCCACAATATTCAGTCATAGATAGTCCAAACCATACCTTTTTGGAATCTTTATGATCAGACAAGTAACATGGCATATCTTTCAATATGATTGGAGCATTTTTAAATGTTGACCCCCGTGTAATCCTTCAGCTGCCACCCTTGATGGCCACCATACCTTTGTGCTCGCCCAGAAAAACTAAGGCTGGATTCTAAGTGTTGTTTAGTAACCACCCACCCCAAACGTACCGATTCGGTCAAAATTGCTTTTGGCCTCATGGACTGGTGTAGGTAATATAGACTTTAAGCTTTATGTCAACAGAATTACAGTACTTTTTATACAAAGCCCGTCCATTTTCAGTGGGCATAAATAATAATTATTGTCAATACAAATCATCACTTTTAACAGCCAACTTTCTTTATACACATCTGGTGACTTATATATGAAGATCTCCAAGCCACTAGATATGTCAAACTTTATTTACATCACTCATTAAGAAATACAAACCATATGATGCTGTACAGCAAATATTTTTGTAATTGGCAGTTCTCAAAAATACAGTAACTATGCGAGCAGACAGGTGAGGGAAACCTCCAAGATTGATCTTAAGGTGTTATATATGGTTCCATGGCTGGAGTTGGGGAATTCTACATAATGCAACTTTTGTCAGTTGCCTGACCTGTTAATACAGTTTCATGAAGGTGTGTGGAACAGAACAGAAAGGGATTTTCTTAAAAAAAACATGACATTTTAGAAATAGTTTGACATATGGCAGATGCGAGTGTTCTGCTTTGATTTGATCTGTCACACTGTGCTTTACGGTGATGATGCTGACAGGGTCCCTTCATTATGAAGTGAGGCTGTTGACTCATTATCACTTTCAGTGTTTTTATCTTCTGTTTCATCTTCATTATCTTCTGAGCTGTCTGTGTCCTCAGAATCATCGTGGTTCAGGTGCACTAAATTTAAAAAAAGACAGATTAATAAAGTTTTTAGTGAGGGGGAAAAATACAGACACATGAGATTTTTTAATCTGCATCAAACTGCATGAATGTTGATGTTGGCGTTTGTCTTTCAGCTGCCCCCAGTTGTTCAGGGTTGCCACAGGGACCCAGTACACATCTGCAATTGGGATTTGGCACAAGTTTTTATGTTGGATGCACTTCCGGACAGAACTCCAGTTCCTCCAACCAAGCACGAATCAGGACCCACTGATTCCCTCAGCTGATAGGATCAGGTGTACACAGAGGCTGACTGGCTGCCCTATGACAGGCTGATGTACAGGATTTAAATTTCACCTCCTGGGTCATCATGTGTAGTGGATGAATGCCACTAGTCTGCAGATATACTGATACTACACGAGCAATCGACAGGTTCAAAGGATTTCCTCAGTTTGCTCACACTGACATGACTGAAGTCTTACCAATGACGTCTGTTGAGTTCATGCATTCTAACCCCCGAGTTGACATCAAACGGGTCTGTAAGAAGACAATTCGCTTCTGTCAAAAAACAAAACTACAACATTGCATAAACAGTGAAGATTTCAACCTAAGTGATAAAATGCTCCCAGTCGTTCTGTGGAACAATGCAGCAAGGAATGAAAAGAATGTTCACATCAATAGCACAACCCACGCGTCCTGGCCAAATGTTGATAGCTTATTAACAAAAGATGCTTTTCTGCAAAAAAAAAAAACTAAAAGCTTTTAACAAAGTATAATTCAGTGATTTTGACCTTTGAACACAAAATCCAATAGGCTTCTTGGGGTCACCACGCATGCCAAGTCGGATGACAATCAAGGCAATTAGGACATATATTATGGCGCTCACAAGATATTACAAAGTACTCACCAGTGAGCTTGACCTTTGACCCTAAGATCAACGCTTCATGTAGTCTCTATGTGTAATGATATACAAAGTTTGGTGACAACTGGAACAGTACCACTGAAGTATCTCACTCACAAGTTAAATGTCACATTATTACCAGTGTTGCCGACCGAATGGTCCGCCCTGAAAATCAGTCTGCCCTGCCTTCACTCCGCCTGCGTCAGTAGCGATTCACAAAATTATCGCCTCGTGTTTATGCTTAAAATGGCCTCGTTTCTGCTTAAAACTGACTTTAGAAATGACTTGAGAGGTTTTACTTTGTCATCTAATGGTTAGTAATCACATTAGTCCCTTTGATCGCTTTGGGTGTAGAGAGTTAGACTCAGTCAGTTTCACAAACATGCGCAGTGAAGGCAGAGCAAACCAATTTCTTTGTCACTCCATACTAAGGAATCTAAAGATATGCAGCTGCACCATGTGCCTCAAGAACTATGTAGGACATCACCACTTCTTTCATTCCTTTTTAATTACAAATGTTTTATTGATTGAAATGAGCTTACTGCATATTGTCTCTCTAGCCCTACTATTTGCAGAGATATACTGAAAAACATGATTCAGACAATACTTTTCACAAACATGACCAATCTGTTGCAAAAGATAATGATCTGGAAACACTTACCCAAGGAATATTCCTACCAATTTTGGTGAAATTCTGCTCACCTATTTCTGAGTTATTTTGTACAAATGCACATGAGTGCACTACTACCGGTGCATAGGGAATGAACTCCAACACAAAGCTTACGGCAAAACACTGAGTAAGACAAATTTTCTCTCCCAATTTACCAAGTTCCTCCTCCTCTGGACGAGCGTACAGAAGCTCCTTCTCCATCGCAAGCAGCTCTTCTTCTGACTGGGCCAAAGCGTAGCGCTCTAGAAAAACTTTATTCAGCTCCAGAAACACCATCCCCCACTTGAATTTCTTTAACAGGAGCACCCGCCAGTTCCTCATAACCTGGAAAAAACAAACAAACCCCCCCCCCCCCCAGACATTCACACTTAGTGTGGGTCTGGAAAACTGTCAGAAAACAAAAGTAGCAAGCAGCAGTTACAGCCTTACCCACAATGCAAAAGGTTGCAGCAAAAGCCTCAACACAAGACAACTTGCAAGGCTTGCCATAGTTGACTGGATTTGCAGCTACGAGGTACGGTAACAACCTGGGATGAGATCCGACCATCTTATTGAAGGGAGTTTCCTCCAGTTTGGCCCAGGAGCAATCGATCACGGCCAACCCGCTCTGAGCCACAATTTCTCTGTGCAGAAAACCCCACACGCAAAAAAAAAAAAAAGAAAAATTAAATGACCTCATTTGAATGTAGTCATAAAACAGATATGACAAGGAAAATGAAAATAAATGTTACTGAATAAATCTAGAAACCCTGACCAATTGGGTCATTATAGTAGATTCTAATCTAATTACATTTTTCCACAAATCTGATTAGTTAATCATGTGAGATTTCAGACTGTATAATATCGGGGTAACAGCAGCAAAATATTCGACCATTTCACATTTGAGTGTATTACTCTGCGCCCTGACCGGCCGCGCACGCTGCTACGAAGACGTCATAATGGCACTGTTAGCTGAGAGCGAGAGAAAGTCGCATACCGACGGCTATGCCGAAATGGGTGGATTTACGATACCATACGAAAGTACTGATGTGGATTCTGTTACAGAATTACTGTTTCACATTTGATGGATTACTCCGCACCATGACCGCTGTTGGAGCAACGTTGCCTCGATGGTAAGCCTCGCCGAATGAATTACCTACAGAAAAATAAACCGTGCTAATGATGGAATTGGATCAGAATGGGAATAACCCCCTTTTGTCTGATGATTTGTGGGCGTTCATGCTGGTTATACAGTCGCAAATATCAGTTTTCCCTGTTCAAATTATAAAATGTATGGATTGTTTGGAAATAAAAAGTTAGTGACATATAGATGAAGTATTCTAACATACCTGTCTGCTGGTGTCACATATTTAGTGCCCATCGGACTCAGTATGAGTCCGTTGAATCTCTGGTTGAGGCGGAGGTTTCGTGCAAAGCCCTTGCGGACCAACTTCCTGCCGGTACATCGTTTTGGATCGCAGTGACCCAAATCCCACATGGCAAGCGGACAAGGAAGTTTCAACCTGAGATGCCTCTGTTCCCTCCTCTGGTGTGAAGACTTGCTGAAACACAACACTGGATTAGTTTTGAATGTCACCAACACACATGCGCTCACACACATTTCTCACATTCTTTTCAGTTGAAGGCCAAAAAAAAAAAAAGTCACACTTCCAAAAACAAATTATTTTACACTCACTCACTTTAGTAAACAAAGTCACGTTGCTCTAGTGTGTGATACACTTACTGTGCATCCAGAAAATATTCACAGCGATTCACCTTTTCCACATTTTATGTTACAACTTTTATTCCAAAATGGGGTAAATTCATTTTTCCCCCTCAAATACTCACAACACCCCATAACAACAAAAAAAGAAAGAAAAAAAAGAAAAAAAAGTGTTTGAAATTTTTGCAAATTTATTAAAAATAAAAAGCTGTGCTTAGGGTCATTGTCCTGCTGAAAGATGAACAGTCATCTCAGTCTGAGGTAAAGAGCACTCTGGAGCAGGTTTTTTCCCAGGATGTCTCTGTACACTGCTGCACTCATCTTTCCCTCAATCCTTCCTAGTGTCCCAGTTCTGCCCGCTGAAAAACATCTCCAACAGCATGATGCTGCCACCACCAACGCTTCACAGTAGGGATGGTATTGGTGAGATTGATGAGTGAATGCCTGGTTTCCTCAAACATGTGTTCATTCATTCATTCATTCATCCTCTCTCTATATAAATGTGGACAAAACTAAAGAAATGCACATTGATTTCAGGAAAACACCACCTGTTCTGAATCAAATGTCCATTGATGGGAAGCCCATAGATGTGTTGAGAATTATAAGTATCTGGGCACCCAAATTGACAAGGCGCATCAAAGAATGCACTTTCGGTGGAAACTTAGGAATTACAATGTAGATGGTGTCTTCATGAAAATGTTCTACAGTTTGCTTTGTGGAGTCTGTGTTAACCTTTTCCTTCCTGTTTTGGGCTCAACTTATTGAACCTTAAGAATCGCAACCATCTTTGTAATATTGTCAAGGATGTGAATAAATTATGGGAACTCAGTGCACGGACATCATGGACCTTTTTAAAACAAGGGTTGTGTCAAAAGCCAGGAAAATTATGGCAGATTGGGCACACCCTCTGAACTCAAGTTAGTTTCCTGCGCCTCGGGCAGACGCCTGGTAATGCCCAGAACCAACAGACTAAAAAACTATTTTATTCCCACAGCCATTGCTCTCCTAAATAAACACCTAAGGACTCACTGTTGCACTTAAGTCTACACTGACTTGCACCTTATTTCTTGGTTTTTGTTTTGTATATTTATTCTGCTGTGTTTTTATGAACTTGTATGATGTGTTTTTATGAATGCATTTTACTGTTGACTGCACCTGAATTGCCCCCATGGGGACTAAATAAACGATCAAATCAATCAAATCAAATCTTTGTCTCATCAGACCAGATATTTTGTTTCTCATGTCTGAGTGTCCTTCAGGTGACTTTTGGCATTTTTTTTTTTTTTACATATTACCTTCTTAAATGTGTATATTTCTTGTTTATTTTACAAACTGTATTACTTCTATAGGGCAGTAAACTGTGCATCTTGGGCTGTGGATAAAACAAGACATTTTTAAACATATGATTGGGCTCTGATAGCACTGATCAATATTTTTCCTCATTGTTTGACTTTTATGGACTAATTGAGAAAATAATCAACCGTATAATCGCTTATGTTTTTGAAAGCATCTTCTGATGACCTCACTTGGACACATCATCAGGGTTGTTTTCTGGAGTCATTGGGACACCCTTGTCCAAGTGACTCGACAGAGGCTGATCAGACCTCGACCCTGTGTCTAAGTGACTAACTTCACTGCTCTCTACCTTAGCCATAGCCACCTGGAAGCTTTCTCTGCCACTTCCACGTTGTTCCTGATGGCTCCTCTTCTGCTGAGACCAGTTATGCCCAGGGTGCCATAAGCCTTGTTCAGGGATTTGCCAGTGAATCCCCGACTGCTCACCTCCATTAACATACACCTTGTCTTCCACCCATTCCTCTTACAACTCTCTACCAGCTCTTGATATTTCTCCCTCTACCTTTCTTGAGCCTCCTCCATCCTTTCCTCCCAGGGCACTGTTAGCTCCAACAGGATTAGCTGCCTTGTAGCCTCTGAGACTAAAGTGACGTCAGGTATCAGTGTGGTTTGAATGATGTGTGCCCCTCCAAGTCTACAGTCATCACCCAGTCTTGGGCCGTGGATAGGAAACCAGCAGAGCAGCTCTTTGCTATTTTGTTTGGCATCTGCCCCTCCTTGACAAAGCGGATGGCCTTGTCTGTAGCACGGAGAAAACCTATATGGGCCCAGATTCAGGAGCATGAAGCAGATGATTGTCCACAACTCACGCTGGACAGGATGCCAGTTCATCGTAGGTTACTTCACCAGCCAAGGATAGTAACCTTTAAGAGCTGGGTGGACTGGAACGATGCAGATGAAGTTGAAGTGTCTTGTCCAAGGACACAGACAGCTATTCTGGAGCACACAACTGGAATTGAACCCCTTGTCTGTATATATTGGTAGTCTAACTCTATGCCACAGATCCACCTGCTTGGTGACATTGGATTTGACATAAAAACTACACTGGACTGTATAAATGTTTTAAAAAGTATGTGTATGATGACTTTAAGTACTACTGTAAACTACAGAGATATGTTACAAAACAACAGCCAATAGCCACCACTGCTTTGTCATCAACAAATTAATCGAAACGAAGGACACGTTATGAGCATTAATCTTAATACATGCCAGTTTATTGGCCTCATTTTCTTTAATAAAAGTACTATTCTATAACAGTATTTCTACTTCACTGGACTAGATTTTGGTTGAACATATACAAACGCAGCTTTTAATTAAATTTCAAGCAGTTTTACCTTCAAGTGCAGTGTGCATTTCCTCTGTGAAGACACCTAGGGATTTTCCTTTCATTTTGTGTCGTTTATCTTTTCCCTTGTCGTGGCGCACACATTTGCTGGGTTTTTTTCGACCCATGTTGCAGTTTTGTGGTCAACAAATTCCAGCAAATCATGAGCTGTTTACCTGCTTGATGTTAGCAGCTAGCTAAATCAGCGGCGTGCTTAACAACTTGGCGTTTTAAGTGCGCAACATTTTATAATGTTAAAAACGTTAACGCGACACATTTAACACGATCCTTTAATTATCCTCAACTTTAGGTACAACTGAGTTGTGCTTAGCTAAAACGGATTTTAATCCGATATCCGTTTCAACACCGAGTCTTAGGGTTCGACACAGGCTTTCCGACTGTGTTTCGAAGCATCAGTCACGTGTCGACCTTCGTTTCAACTCGTTTATAATAGCTGAAGTACAAGGGTCTGACACTAGGGTGCGCTCAGATGTCGAGATTTGAAATTTCGAAACTTTCAAAGTTTTGAAACGACGTGCGAAGCGCGTGGTCGTCCAACGAGAAAAGGGCGCATGCGCAATTTTTTATTTTGGTCAGGTGACTTTAAGGAGGAATTGAACGCTCAGTGGTGCAGGAAATGTAGCTCGAATTTTGCTTCATTTTCGTTTCAGTCATGCACTGTAACGGAATATGTAATTTATTAAAGGCGTGGATTATTTACGTCACTGTTTTGTGTAAGTATCATAGCGTGTTTTATAATCAGATCACGGTTTAAGAAGCGTGCCATGTGTTATACATGTGTTATTTCTTTACCCAGTGAATCATGGATTCGGGGGTAAAATGAAAATTGTAGAAGAACCAAACACATTTGGGTAAGATTGAAGTTATATATGTAACATTGTGCGCATTATCATATAGTTTAATTTTCTCCATTAACCACTTTTCTTTGTTTTTTAGGCTGAATAATCCTTTTCTGAATCAGGGAAGCAGACTGCAGCCTAAAGTAACTCCATCCTGTGTCTGGTAAATGAATCTGACATTTAGAGCAGTTAATTAAATGTGTTTAACAGAATGTTCTGGTATTTAGCAAATATTATATTTTAACCCCATATAATATTTGCTAATGCATCTCAAAAAAGGATTTGAAATTTTGGATAAATATGTGTATCTTCTGTTAAGTTTTCTGTGCTCTGTGTGCTTCTTGCCCCGTGTGCTGCAATACAATGCTGCTGGAACCTTAATTTCCCTGAGGGAGTCTTCTCAAGGGATTAATAAAGTTCTATCTAATCTAATTTTTAATCTAATCTAAGTAAACTGATGAGTCCACCTTTTCCATCTTAATGCAAAAAATAAATGCCATCATTTTATATGTCTCCACATGAAAGGGGCATATAATGAGGATAAACTGAGTAAAATTTGGTTAACTTTGATGTACCAGTTCAAGTAAAAAAAAAAAATAATTTGTTTTTATTTGCTTATTTAATGCCCCATAGCCCTGTTTCCCCACCTGCTGAACACTACCATCTGCTGGATGGTTATTGGATGCTGGATGGATGATGGAAATTAGGAGCAGGTGTGGTTGAAGTTACATGTGGCTTTAAATGAGTTTGTAGGTTTGTTGTATGTCCAAAGCAGAGGTTTGGTGGTCAGTAAGGACACCACAACTTGTCTCTCACTTTGCAGCAAAGTGAGAGATATAGGCACCTCCATTCCACCAGAGGCAATGTACACTCAACAAAAATATAAACGCAACACTTTTGGTTTTGCTCCCATTTTGTATGAGATGGACTCAAAGATCTAAAACTTTTTCCACATTCACAATATCACCATTTCCCTCAAATATTGTTCACAAACCAGTCTAAATCTGTGATAGTGAGCACTTCTCCTTTGCTGAGATAATCCATCCCACCTCACAGGTGTGCCATATCAAGATGCTGATTAGACACCATGATTAGTGCACAGGTGTGCCTTAGACTGCCCACAATAAAAGGCCACTCTGAAAGGTGCAGTTTTGTTTTATTGGGGGGGGGGGGATACCAGTCAGTATCTGGTGTGACCACCATTTGCCTCATGCAGTGCAACACATCTCCTTCGCATAGAGTTGATCAGGTTGTCAATTGTGGCCTGTGGAATATTGGTCCACTCCTCTTCAATGGCTGTGCGAAGTTGCTGGATATTGGCAGGAACCGGTACACGCTGTCGTATACGCCGGTCCAGAGCATCCCAAACATGCTCAATGGGTGACATGTCCGGTGAGTATGCCGGCCATGCAAGAACTGGGACATTTTCAGCTTCCAAGAATTGTGTACAGATCCTTGCAACATGGGGCCGTGCATTATCCTGCTGCAACATGAGGTGATGTTCTTGGATGTATGGCACAACAATGGGCCTCAGATCTCGTCACGGTATCTCTGTGCATTCAAAATGCCATCAATAAAATGCACCTGTGTTCTTCGTCCATAACAGACGCCTGTCCATACCATAACCCCACCGCCACCATGGGCCACTCGATCCACAACATTGACATCAGAAAACCGCTCACCCACAGACGCCACACACGCTGTCTGCCATCTGCCCTGAACAGTGTGAACTGGGATTCATCCGTGAAGAGAACACCTCTCCAACGTGCCAAACGCCAGCGATTGTGAGCATTTGCCCACTCAAGTCGGTTACGACGACGAACTGGAGTCAGGTCGAGACCCCGATGAGGACGACAAGCATGCAGATGAGCTTCCCTGAGATGGTTTCTGACAGTTTGTGCAGAAATTCTTTGGTTATGCAAACCGATTGTTTCAGCAGCTGTCCGAGTGGCTGGTCTCAGACGATCTTGGAGGTGAACATGCTGGATGTGGAGGTCTTGAGCTGGTGTGGTTACCGTGGTCTGCGGGTGTGAGGCTGGTTGGATGTACTGCAAAATTCTCTGAAACGCCTTTGGAGACGGCTTATGGTAGAGAAATGAACATTCAATACACGAGCAACAGCTCTGGTTGACATTCCTACTGTCAGCATGCCAATTGCACGCTCCCTCAAATCTTGCGACATCTGTGGCATTGTGGTGTGATAAAACTGCACCTTTCAGAGTGGCCTTTTATTTGGGCAGTCTAAGGCACACCTGTGCACTAATCGTGGTGTCTAATCAGCATCTTGATATGGCACACCTGTGAGGTGGGATGGATTATCTCAGCAAAGGAGAAGTGCTCACTATCACAGATTTAGACTGGTTTGTGAACAATATTTGAGGGAAATGGTGATATTGTGTATGTGGAAAAAGTTTTAGATCTTTGAGTTCATCTCATACAAAATGGGAGCAAAACCAAAAGTGTTGCGTTTATATTTTTGTTGAGTGTAGGTGTGTCATAGAAAGCACACACCCGCTCATCGGGCATCTCACAGAGGAACGTAGAATCCAAACATGGACTACCTAGCCGATTACCCGCCACAGGGCAGATTTGATTCAGAGACTGAAATGAAAACTTCCTTTTCACCAACAGTCCTATCACCTCCCACCTATCCCGGATTCCAGAGAACTGCTGGGTGAGATTAAAGCTGCCTCAAGAAGAGACAGCTGCTATTGCTATTAAAAGTACTCAATAGCCTATGTCACTCCCCATACGTCAAAGTATATATGTGCCAAGTTTGGGTCAATTCCAAGGTGCCTTTGGGACAGGAGAGGGGCACACGCACACACATACAGTTGCCTCTTAGTATATAGAAGTTGCATATGTCTCCGAAAAGTAAAATGAATCTTTTTCAGAATTTGCATGCCGTCATAGAACTATGGATGTTTAAAATCAGACCCCAGTCACCTGTAACTGTAAATGGTAGCTAAAAAAATTGTGCACAGCTCGACCGTTTTAGTCTTCTATGAAAGTAACAGATGATTCATTCCATTAATCATAAGAGTTTGTCATCCTCAAGGGCCTGCACACCTTCACCGGCTGGCTGGAAAGTGCTTCAGTCTCACAGAGTCAACGTAAGTGTTTTGTCTCACATATGCACAAACGGGCAAGTGGCATTATTTTTAGAAAAAGAGAAATGGCTGGCATGAAGTTATTTTAAAAAAAAAAAAAAAAGCACAACGAATCATATTTAACAATCATTAAAATAAGCCATTTTAAATTAAGCCATTTCCACTTTTTGGAATCGCACTCCTTTGTTTGTAAATTTACAAGTTTAAAGCTACAGTGTGTAGGATTTTATTCATAAAAAACAGCATTCATAACTATCTGTTCTAGTGTATAAATTACCTGCAACAATGAATTAATGTTTTTATAAGATTAGAATGAGACCTTCATATGGGAGCAGGCCCCCTCTTGGAGGCTGGCGTGTTGCTACAGTAGCCCAAAGAGAGATAATTACACCGTCTTTTGCATTTTTGCAGTGTGGCCTGCAGACTGATGAAAATAAAAAAAACTGATATGTGATATGGAGGCTTATACTTATTGATTATTGCAAGAGAAGGCAAAGAAGTAAAAACATGAAGGGAAATAAAATATTAATGGGTAGTGGCATAATGTAATCTGCAACCTCACCACTAGATGACACGAAATCCTACACACTGTAGCTTTAAGCATTACATTTGAATATTTCCCATAATTCTCTCCTGTTGCATGGGTTCAATACTAGCTGTTGATATGTGCACGTTGCATTAGAGCAGATGACAAAAGGAGTATAACAAAGTGTATGTGGGGTGCCAATTGATTTGCAGGTATAAATATGAATTCTGTCCCTTTCACAACGTCACCCAGCACGAGGAGTCGTTTAGATGGAATGCTTACAGTGGGATACTGGGGTAAGAAACGTCATCTGCAGTTCCGCTTTATGCACAGAGAATATAAATCGGTACGTGATCCTTAAACGTCTCTTCTGTTCGGGAGCAGCATCTGGCAGGAGTGGGAGATAGCGAACAACACTTTCACAGGCATGTGGATGAGGAGGGAGATACATGTGGGACCAGAAACAGAGAAACAAAGGTTAGTGAAGTTATTAAACACCTCAGCACTTTGTTGACAGGATCCACATGTACAGGTGTGGTCCTTCAGTAAGTAGCAACTGTCTCCGTCGAGCAAAAAGACCCTGCAACGGAGTGCCACACTTCTTAAGCCATTATTTCTCCAACAGACGGGGCTGCAAGGTAAATGAGACCTTTCCAAGCACACCTGGGAAATCTCCTTCCTTTTGCTTATAATAATAAGAGCACAGAAGTGTGAAACCAACTTTTATTAAACATTACAAAAGCATTGTACTTCATAAGTAAAACTCTTCGGACCTACATGAAAGGCTTACTTGTCTACCTTACACCCCTATTCCACAGGGCACCGTTCTACTATGATCACCCATGAGAGAGAGAGAGGGAAAAAAAAAAAAAAAAAAAAAAAAAGCATAAACCCGGGATGAAACAGATTAATCTGGCTTGCCTCCTAACAGGCTGTCTTATAAAATGCAGACCCGGCAACTGGCTTATAAAGTGCAGGCCTAGCAACCCACCCAAAAACTAAAGTAAGGAGCTGCACCCTCGGCCAAAACCGTAATAGACATTGCTTCAGCTTCAAATTTTTACCCTGATGGAGCACGAGCAAACAAGTTTCAAGCTATACTGACTAGAAATATCCCATTTAAAGATGTTCGAACATGATTGAAGCTGTTAAGACCACAAACAACCAGAAGTTACAACGTACTAGCGCCACTGTGTGGATCATGACCGTAACTACTACGTATACCAAGTTTGTCAAGAATGACAAAGATGGATCAAGAAGTTACTTTACAATGTGCTCCGATTTGCTATTCGGGATTAAATGGGAAGGAACGGTGCTCTGTGAAACAGCCACATTAAAAACTGATGAATTTAACATTCAAAACATGGTATGGACTTCACAAACCTTTCGTTTATCCACTGGACCCATTTTCAGGATCAGGTTATTCTCAACAAACTGGTGCCTGTGTAAATAAGCACAATGTTACAATGTTTCCTTCAGCTTAATAAAGTATAATCCCCCTGACAAAATGTATTTTGTGTTAAAATTTGTGATAAAAGAGCACTTTTTATTTTTGTGGTATATCACAAAATGAATAACTGATAATTCATTGTATTGGGGGGATTCCATGTTTATCGTAAATTCATCTTAGAAATAAAGGAAATAGCTGTGTGTACATGTGCAAAGGTTCAAAGTTTATGCTGCATTTTATGGAAACTCAGAATTTTGACTTCCAACTAGGAAGCATACATAATATCCAATAAAGCCATGATAAAACAGTCTCTCCACTGACAAGCTGGCAAACCAGGTCAAAATGTCATAATTGCAACCAATGTTAGTATTGACAACTAACACAGTAGACCTGCGTGACTGTTGTGTTATTCGTCCAGCAAATATCCAGCAAAACTTTCATGTGAAATACACATTTTATCCTGAGTTCTTTGCAACATGGATCCCCGGTTGCCTGCGTTTACTAGCTATGTCTGGCACTTTGTTTCTCTTTCAAATTTTATTTTTTTCTTGGGGGGGGGTTACAACAGTTGCTTAGTGGTTAGCACTGCTGCATCACAGTGAGAATGTCCAGGGGCTAATTACCAACCTGGTCTTTTCTGTGTACAAAAACAGTATGGATGTTCTTCCTGTGCAAGTTGCCTACAGGTATGCCAGTTTCTTCCCACTTCTAAAGATGTGCAAGTTAGATGAACTGGTGACTGCATACTGACTGTAGGTATGAGTCTTTCAGTCTGTATGAGTCAGCTAGGGGTGTGACGAGATCTCGCGTTATTAAAACACGACTTTTCCTGAAATGAAAAGTTTGAGTCTTTTTCAGAGCACTTTGCCCCCCCCCCCCTAATTTTTTTGAAAATCTCTCAACTTTTCATTGTGTCGTCACTCACTGCAGCTTCAAGGCAGAACAGACCATACACAGTCTGAAGAAACTAGAGACAAATCTGCACAACTTCCACTCTTCACAAACTGGTCAATTTTGTAAATAGTTATAAGAGGAACGTGCATGTGTGTGTGTGTGGGGGGGGGGCATTATAAGCAGACTTGGCACCTCTGACATTGATCAAGTTTAACATTCAAGGGTTAAGGAAGCTGTCCCTCTTGTGTGATGGTGCCACAGAAAGCATGTCATAGCCTCTTGTCACTGCATTTTATCTGACAGATCAACATACTAAATTGTTTCCAGACTAGGTGAATTGTGATCATACTGGTGATATAAAGAACACAAGATACTATTTTTTAATTACTTAAAATTGTAAAATAATAATCACAAAGGGACAACACTTTTAAAATAATAAAAAAAGGAAATTGTCTTTACAGGTGCGAATTTTGTTGGTACAAAAAAAAAAAAAAAAAAAAAAAAAAAATCAAGACAAAGTCAAAGATTCACACTGACATGACAGCACAGACACAAAAAGAGGCTAGGGGCGGCTTACCAAGGGTTTCCAGTGGTCTGTTTGACCAGTAATAGCCGCTTCTCTTCTTCTGTGAACTGCAGGTCCAGTTCAAATGAGTTGTTGTCTAGGTCATGGATGTACTGCTCAATGTTACTGCTGGACCGCTGTGGCGGAGTGGATTCATGTGGCGACAGCGAGTGCGACGAGCTGGACTGGGCCACCTGCATGTTGCTGAACTGGCTCAGGAGGTCATCATACTGATGGGTTTAAAACAAGATGTGGGAAAAAAAAGTCTGAATGAAGGTTTGCGGTTCGTACATGAACAAGTCTACATGTACCGATTTATCTTATGTTCCATCAATGATATAACTACAAACATTATTAACAGTTAGGAGTAAATGAAATCTCACATTTCCATAGCAGTCCTCATCATCTTCAGACATAGCTGGCAGGTACGGGGTGAGCTTTGGGGGTGTCTGTAGGTGAAGGTCACTCCAGGAAATGGTGTCAAAAAAGGGGTGCTCCCTTAAAGGGTCATACCCTCCCAGCTCCTCACAACCAAGCCTCTTGGTGGGGTCCAGTGACTAATGTACAAATAAATAGATAGTTATACTATATTTATAGAAGGTAGATGTGAACTACTATTAATAACATCAACACTCCCACAAATAAATTTACTAATGTATCCAATTTTCGTACACTGTCATCTTCAACATTTATTCCAATTATCACTGTCACTTCTTTCAGATACAAATCCACAGTAGGGCACATGACAACCTACCAAAAGCTGTTTCACAAGATTCTTGGCTTTAGGGAAGAATTTTTCTGGGAATTCATATTCCAGCTTTATTATCTTCTGGAATATCAGGTACTCATTTCTTTAAAAAACAAAAAACAAAACAAAACAAAAGCAACATACAAAAAGAAAAAGAAGACACTTTTAGACAATCATGCAATATAATTATTTTGTTCAAGGCTCTCAAAAACAAAACCTGTTGCACTTGCAATAACTTTAATACCTTTAACTCAGTGACACAGAATTCATCTGGTTTTAATCTTTGAACTATTTCCCCACACTACGCAGTTGAAAAAGATGGCATACTGTAAATAAAATTATTCATCAATAGCAGTAAATTTTCTAGGAGTCATTTTAGAATTTACACTATTATGTAAATGAAATTCTGAATTAAACCTGATAACAGAATGAGCCATTATGCATAAAAAATCAAAGCAATCAAATCAAGATATGCACACATCATTATATGCACTTACCCAGCTCTGAACGGTGGTAAACCAGCCACCAGCTGATAGATAATACACCCCAATGCCCAGAGGTCAGAACTAGGAAAACGAGGGGGTGGGGGGGTACGAAAGAGGATTATATTTGTCAAAATCTAAGGCACCATAGTCTCCAAAACCAAAACCTCATCAATGATTAACAACTCTTAGTTGAATGGCTTCACCTCTTGCAGGCAGATTTCTCTGTTAGCAGTTCTGGAGACACATACTGTGCTGTTCCAACAAAGGAGTTTGCTCTCGCTGCCAAACAATGAAACAAGAATGGTGAGGAAGCACACATATATATATATATATATATAATATATATATATATATATATATATATATATTATATATATATAAACAAACGAGTACAGTTGTTGTTGGCAAAAGTACTTGGAATAGGATTTTGCCTGTACCTTGCTTACTGTCTGACGATAACTGTTTTGCTGTCCCAAAATCTGTAATCTGGATGTGCATTTCTTCGCTCAGAAGAATATTCTCTGGTTTCAGATCTCTGTGGTGAAAGAAATGTATTACTACTTCAGCAGAAAACGGGCACCTTAAAGATTTTGAAAGTCTCTACAAAGAATAGCAAATATTTCAAGGATTAGCTATTTACATAACATGAATTCTTACCTGTGTATTATTCCATTCTTGTGTAAATATTCTAGTGCACAAACTATTTCAGCTGAATAGAATCTAGTACAAGTCTCATCAAATGAACCAATTTTGCGAATGTATTTCAGAAGCTCTCCATTCTTAGCATAGCTGAGACCAAAATCTGAAAATGCTAGTTAAGGAAGACTATGGCAAGCAGAATAAAACTTTTTTTTTTCCCAAAAATGGAGACAAAAGAAGATTGCAAGGTTCTTCTTGTTACCTGTCACATCTGATCTGTCTCATTCTGTTGTTGCGCTGGCAGCTTGTGTTTGTGCGCATTTGTGTGTTTTCCTGACTGGATGCGTTTGCGTGCCTGCCTCTGAACCAACTCTCGGCTTCCCGTCTGTCTCTTGCTGAGTTGACTGTTTGTTAAATGTATATAGAAAATAAAGCACTGTTAATCCTATTCTGAATTAGATTTTTTTCCCCCCTACAAAAAGTGCAGCTACTATTAAAGTACCGGACTGATGAGCAGTACGGCTAAGAGTTGTAGTACCATTAAAATTAACGATACTATCCCTAATAATAATATAGGCTCCAGTGTCTCTGTGACCCTTAACTGGAGAAAGTGGTTGTAGATGAGTGTGTGAGTGAGAATAATGGATTGGCTCAAACAACCTCAGCAGTCTTCTTTTATAAAGGCATCTTGATGCTAATAATTCAAAACAGCATAGATTAGCTTCGTTCTATATGAAGGGAATGGATGTGTATGATCCAGTACTGTTTCAAACTCATTGCAACCTACAGTGACACTGCTGGAACAACTTATATTTCAGCAGTGCAGAAATTGATCTAAAAAAAAAACAAACAAACAAAACAAACAGGGCGAGCTAATGTGATCATTCAGTTTATATATTTAAATGATATGCCTCATGTAGGCAACACTATGGGCAAAGAATCAATCAATCAATCAATTTTTTTTTTATATAGCGCCAAATCACAACAAACAGTTGCCCCAAGGCGCTTTATATTGAAAGGCAAGGCCATACAATAATTATGTAAAACCCCAACGGTCAAAACGACCCCCTGTGAGCAAGCACTTGGCTACAGTGGGAAGGAAAAACTCCCTTTTAACAGGAAGAAACCTCCAGCAGAACCAGGCTCAGGGAGGGGCAGTCTTCTGCTGTGACTGGTTGGGGCTGAGGGAGAGAACCAGGAAAAAGACATGCTGTGGAGGGGAGCAGAGATCGATCACTAATGATTAAATGCAGAGTGGTGCATACAGAGCAAAAAGAGAAAGAAACAGTGCATCATGGGAACCCCCAGCAGTCTACGTCTATAGCAGCATAACTAAGGGATGGTTCAGGGTCACCTGATCCAGCCCTAACTATAAGCTTTAGCAAAAAGGAAAGTTTTAAGCCTAATCTTAAAAGTAGAGAGGGTGTCTGTCTCCCTGATCTGAATTGGGAGCTGGTTCCACAGGAGAGGAGCCTGAAAGCTGAAGGCTCTGCCTCCCATTCTACTCTTACAAACCCTAGGAACTACAAGTAAGCCTGCAGTCTGAGAGCGAAGCGCTCTATTGGGGTGATATGGTACTACGAGGTCCCTAAGATAAGATGGGACCTGATTATTCAAAACCTTATAAGTAAGAAGAAGAATTTTAAATTCTATTCTAGAATTAACAGGAAGCCAATGAAGAGAGGCCAATATGGGTGAGATATGCTCTCTCCTTCTAGTCCCCGTTAGTACTCTAGCTGCAGCATTTTGAATTAACTGAAGGCTTTTTAGGGAACTTTTAGGACAACCTGATAATAATGAATTACAATAGTCCAGCCTAGAGGAAATAAATGCATGAATTAGTTTTTCAGCATCACTCTGAGACAAGACCTTTCTAATTTTAGAGATATTGCGTAAATGCAAAAAAGCAGTCCTACATATTTGTTTAATATGCGCTTTGAATGACATATCCTGATCAAAAATGACTCCGAGATTTCTCACAGTATTACTAGAGGTCAGGGTAATGCCATCCAGAGTAAGGATCTGGTTAGACACCATGTTTCTAAGATTTGTGGGGCCAAGTACAATAACTTCAGTTTTATCTGAGTTTAAAAGCAGGAAATTAGAGGTCATCCATGTCTTTATGTCTGTAAGACAATCCTGCAGTTTAGCTAATTGGTGTGTGTCCTCTGGCTTCATGGGTAGATAAAGCTGGGTATCATCTGCGTAACAATGAAAATTTAAGCAATACCGTCTAATAATACTGCCTAAGGGAAGCATGTATAAAGTGAATAAAATTGGTCCTAGCACAGAACCTTGTGGAACTCCATAATTAACTTTAGTCTGTGAAGAAGATTCCCCATTTACATGAACAAATTGTAATCTATTAGACAAATATGATTCAAACCACCGCAGCGCAGTGCCTTTAATACCTATGGCATGCTCTAATCTCTGTAATAAAATTTTATGGTCAACAGTATCAAAAGCAGCACTGAGGTCTAACAGAACAAGCACAGAGATGAGTCCACTGTCCGAGGCCATAAGAAGATCATTTGTAACCTTCACTAATGCTGTTTCTGTACTATGATGAACGAAATGAATGAAAGAATGTGGCTACAGGCACGAAACTTGTGTCCAAAGTAGTAGCGGCTACAAGTGCGAGTTATTTCCATGCACAGCTGAGTGTGTGGAGCTCAGTCACTGAGAAACTACGTCAAAAGCCAGTCGCATTAAAATTTTGCAGTACTTAATTACAACAGATGCAATGGAGCTGTAAACAAGGGCAAAAATCAATTTTGGCAAGCACATTCAGATTACCATTATGTATACTTTGCATATTTAATCACAGGTAAGCAAAATTACACTATAAAAGGCCACATTTGTTAAAACCTGTCTTCTATGAAAATGTATTTTTTAACCTCAAGCATTTCCTCCTCTAGTTGTTAACAAGCACAACTTGCTCAGCAGTATCAGTTTGGGCCCAACTGTTGCTGTGTGCTAATATTTAATATCTTTAACACTTGTAGAGCTGGGGAAAAACAACAACAACAAATGTTTAATTAATAAAACTATTACTGGGTTTTGTCAGAGCCACTCATGCCTAGCAGGAGTGGCGCTGCTTACTCTTACTGCTGGGCATGACCGGAAATGTCTCGTACCTGCAGCCACTACCACAAGGTTTATGAGTTTCACACCTGTAGCCACACCCATAACAAAAATCTCTTTGATGTTAGAGACTCTTGTATTAAAGAGGAAAAAAGAACCAATGATAATTATTAATGTGCACCAAGAAGATAAGTACTACATCTGTCTATACACACACACACACACACCTTGCAATTCTGCAACTGCGCTTTCATACCATTTTTAAAATTAACTCATTAAGGATACACAATTTCTCGTCATCTTGAAACGTGAAGTAGAGCTTGACGAAGAATGGTGATCTAGATTTGACATCAAATCTCTTTCCCTTTTCACGTACTGGCTTTTTTCTCCTTCATGATATGACGCTTCTCTAAAATTTTAACTAAAAGGGAGGGGAGAAACATTCAGGACACGTGTTCAAAAACATGATTCCATTTTGGGAATGTGACAATGTATTCACCAGAAAGATACTAACATAACTACTTACTTGCATATTCTTTGCTTGTTGCTTGTTCTCTTGCCAGAACGACCTTAAGAAAAAAAAAATCATAAGAGGCCAATGGCCATATTCCCAATGTTACAGTCTTTCATTATAATTCTCCATAAATGAATAAGACATGCTTAATACAAGTACCCTGACCAAAAGTATAACTGCTCAGGGCAACGTTTATTCTGATAAAATTCAAATACTAAAAAGTAAGGTACATACTGTTGAGAAGGAGCCTTCGCCCAGTATCTTGCCAAACTTGAAGTCCTCTGGCTTCTTCTTACGTGGCTGCAGAGACTGGACTGGCTGTGTGCAGCGGTCTGGGCCCTGGTTGCTGATAGAGGTACCAAGGGCACGGGCCTCAGAGGCTGAACCGTCCATGTTGTTACAGTGACTGCCGCTGCTTGCGCCCGGGACAGCAAGTGGCGAGCAGGAGTCGGGGTGGTTTCTTACCATTGGTGAATGCGAACAGGTACAGATGACAACGCCGGGCTGAATAGACACAACATCATACTGAAACAAGAAAGGGAGCAATTACAAAATGCCACTTGGTGGGGTATTACAGCAAGATTTGCATCTAAAAGTAAACAAGTAAAATATGTTCACACTACATTGCATAAAAAAAAAAAAAAAAAATCATCTAACTAAATGTTAGAAGGACAACGACATTTAAGCTAATTTCATCAATCTACCACAAACGTCCAGCAGCACATGACTAAATTCTGAATGTTTATATACGTATGGCTTTGATAACACAAAGATTTTTTAAATTGGAATTGTTCTGGAGAACTTAACAAACCTAATAATATGATACTATCATGGAGACTCAGGACAAAGTCCTTGCTTGCCAGATGAGAGTCTTAATGTTTTAGCTGTGCTCGATGGTTTGAACATACCCCCTTAAAGGTGTCCAGAAAAGGCAGAGAGAGAGAGAGAAAAAAAAAATCAAAGTCCCAAAGCAACAGTTTTATCTTCTGGCAAAGGAAGCAAAATTCACACAGTTCTCAAGGAACAATGGGACAGCATCAATTTACACTGGTTGCGGTCATAAATACTTCGAATAGATAGAGCAATTTCTCCACCTCAAGTGGGTGGCCTTTCTAAATATAGCAAATCTTAGATCTTAAAGAAAGCTGTTCATGATTTCATTTTTCAAGAAATACCCAGGTGTGGTGAGAATGTTTTTTGAAAAATCCCAGGCCTGGAGAGTTCAACTCTGGTCATGGAAATTCACCCTCGTTAAAAAAAAACCAAATTATCATAATTTTTCCACCGTATGTATGATTTGAATTCAATGTTCCTTGTTTTTTTTTGTTTGTTTTTTTTTAAAGGAAGTGCTTTACTCAAATTACATCTTTCAATTCCAAATTCTGGCATCATGGTTATAAAAACAAACAAACAAAACATATCAGGTGTTTTTTTTTCTTCCTAAATGCTATTACCTAGTCGTGCAAAAGGAGTATATACTTTATTCTTCTAAACATCTGTTAATATCAGTAACACACAACCTAATCATCTTCCGGAATTTGCATATCATGACATTTTTGCTATTAGCACATCACTTGTCGTTGGTAACAAATTACACCACAATACACTGTCTATCCATCTACGTTTGTTGTTGCAATAAATGAAGAACTGAGCAGTTAGCAGTGTCAAAAGCAAAATCATGCATCCTAATTCTCTTTTTTTAATCTTTCAATACAACAAACACTGACAGTAAAGCCCTAATGAATATGTACGACTGTCAAATTTGTGAAGCAGACTATGTAATTACAGCAAAACATAATGTGGTACAAAACAAGCAACTGCCTCAAAGCTTTCCCAGAAAACATGCCCATCACAATAATGGAAGTAAAGCAATCATGCAGCATGGATTCACTTTCCCAGATTTCCTTTTTTTTTTTCAGCCCAATTTCCTCTTTTGACCCAAGCAAAATATGAATGGGAAATTCTTTGACAGAATGAAAATTGAAAAATGTTTTCATCTTCAGACAGACCTACAAAATAGAATTTTTTTTTTTTTTTTAATCCCAGCAATAGTGTTGGAAATGGAAACTATATTGCAAAGCATTCTGAGTTCTACAGCATGACTGATTCATGAAAATTAAAAGTCACGTATTCATACAGATTATCTCTATTCGAGCTAATTTTTACGTATACCCTTCTTCAGCCCATCACTGCTCAGACCACATTGCTGACAACTATGAGCATTTAGTTTATTTGAAATATCGGCTTGATTGTGGAACAAAGAACTGATACACTGCACTTAGCCTGAATATGATTTGAAGACCTCTTTTCAGAAAATCCTTTTGTAATCCTCTTACCATGCACTGACTCAAGAAAAATGAACATTTTTTTCTTAGGTGTAGAAAAACCTAAGATTTTTTTTTTTTTTTTGAGGTGAGCGAAGAGTTCACAACATACGCTGTAATCGTCTACTGTCATAATCAGACATTTGTTTTCTGTTGGGTGAGAACTGAAAGTAGGGGACTGTTTGCACTGTTCGTCTGATGTAACTCCAATACAGACAAAATGAGCAGCAATGCTCTTTCACAGCAACTTGAATTGTAGACTGGCTCTGAACCCACCAAAAACGTTTTGCCTACTCCATCCATAATATGATAAATTTAAGTCAATTTTACACACACACACACACACACACACACACACACACACACACATACACACACACACACACACACACACACACACACACACCACACACACACACACACACACACACACACACACACACACACACACACACACACACACCATTTGCACTGGAATTGCCCAACTTAACACAGAGCTCACAATGAGGCCCCTGATGATTCAATTCTATAGTTACAATCAGCATTACTGAGGGAGTTTGCTCATCCATCTGATGGTCCTTCCCTTCAATGTTAAAGCTTCAAAAGCTGTGGCAAAGTATGTGCTTTCATTTGTCAGCTGTACTCACTATCTCCACTGTTCTGACCTAGTCAAAATCAATGTAAAAAGAAGGGGCAGATAACGCACAAATACTGATGAGAACTCAATCAAATGAGTCATGATGAAGCCTCAAAGGACAGCACACAGTGACAGGTTGCGTTTTACCACAAACTACCAGCAATTGCCCCATTATGTGGCTTAATGATCCCCGAATGCTGTTTATGTGAATTTTGGCTTCCTTCTCAAAACAAGCACGAATGGCAATACTCAAAATGGCAACGGCATAAGGGGCAGTAAACTCAAACCAAAAAAGCAACAAAATATACAATCAAATTTAAACACACTGACATACATATACACATTAGATAGAGACAGATGATGGACATCTCGATTGAGAAATGTTATACGTTTTATTTACATACGTCCACGTGTAATTAAAAAGGGTACATACTCCCACATATAATCCAGTGTTTAACAACAACAGACTGGATCGACACTAGAAAGAGTACCAAGATTTATAAGAACAAGTACCCTGTCATAGTAAACAATATGAAGATGACAATGATGTACAGGTATCAACCTCATAGCATTCACAATGTATGATTAAAATAAAGTAAATTTTATCTGTAATAGTAATGTTTCCATGAAATATGATATACCTATGTGAACTGGGGCAGAACATATACCTTCCACGCGGTTCTGTACACATCATGGTTTCAAGGTCACGGTATTTTGCAAGTCACATTCCTGTCAGGTTTCCTCATACAGGTACACAAAACACTTGCTCAAAATTAAAACATTTAAACTGTTCAAAGATTGGCTTAAGAATCTAAAGTTTGTACATACATTTGCGAGTTTTTACACTGCATTTTGGGCAATCACATTAGAAACAAGCACGTGACAACATAATTCAGGTCTATATGTTGCAGAGATCTTTTTTTGTTGTTGGTGGGACACAACCCAGTTTGTTAGGGTGTAACATATGCAATACGTTTCCTTTAAATCATTGTTATATCTTGCTGTATACTGGAGGATACATACAGCATGTATTGTTGGCGTAGAAAGTGCTTGAATATTATATATTTAAGTGCCGTTTGGGTTTGTGACGTTTTGACCAGCAGCCGAATTTTGGCCTAACCTCCTCATTCAAATCCAAGGTGTGGCCAGTTACATTTTATTTAATCACTCTTAACTGAATGCCTTGTCATCTTACCACACAGCAACTTCCTGACCTAGTTCGCTACTGTTGTCAACAGTTTATTTGAAAACGCCGGCTAACGCTCGGATCATATTAAGGCGGTGTAAACTTTCTTTGCTAACACTAGCTTACGCAGCCTCGCCAGATAATGACCAGCGAGTTGAAACCTTGAAACTTAACCGCTGACGACCAAGTTAACCCTGGTTAGCAAGGTAACAGCGAAACAGTGTGTGCCCTGTTAGTTATATTCAAATCAAACGTGCTTAAACAGTGAAATGTCAAACTCAATGGGATGACAGGTGACTACACGTCAACCCATCACTTAACCGCAGCTAATGTTAGCAACAAGCGCATCGTTCGAAAGCGCCAACCTTGTTAGCTAACATACACTGCTAATGTTAGCCAAGATAATGAGGTAAAGAAACGTAGTGGGAAGTTAGTGGCAGGCAATACCAAACGTTTCATCAGAACCGCATCGCTCAAACGTCCACCAGTGAACCGAGCCGGCTGCTCGGGATAAACGATTAGCCCAAAGCAAAGAGTTACTAAGATTAGCAAGCTAAAGCGGCTAGCACCGCTCTTCAAACGAAGGCCTGTAAACCCAACTATTTGTTGTCAAACAGCCGCCAGTGTACGATACCAATACCGGCTCGAAGTGTCATTCGCGGTGCCGTTGCAACACTTACCATCTGACTTGTGGCTTTTGCCATGGGGTTTTTCGGCGAGTATTTATTTGAAATGAAATAATTAGTGAAGCTCCAGTAATGGCTGCCTAGTCTGCGCCTTCATTTTCGAGCTGTGACGTCGTTCCACAACCAATGTTACTGCAGGACAGCGGAGGAGAGTCCCGCTGTGTGTGTCTGCCCCCTTCGCCACATTTACAACCGACTCCAGCTCGCAGGGATCGGATCTTCTTCGTGTTCAAACACGGCTGCTGCAGAAGCAGACGTGGCCTGCCGACACCTGGGTTTCCCCGACTAAACCTTTGTGGGAAAACGTGACTGAATGTTTGCGGGAAACCTTTCGATGCAATCCCTAAAATAAAATAAAAATAAATGCATGCATGCTGTAATACCCACTTCCATTATCAGTTAATGAGATCATCTACAAATTACAAGGAAACAAAGTCAATGTTTGTTTGAAAGTAAATGAGCCTGTAGTCTTCCAAACATTTTATCGCTCATTAAAGTGGGTAACCTAACCAGGTCCATAAGTAGTTGGGCAGTGACAACATATTTTAAAAATGCTGCCCCTGTAATCCATCACAATGTAGTTGAAATTATGTATAATCATGGGCCAACCAAGTTTTTAATACCATTTAAGGGGACTAAAACCCATTGTACAAGTATGGTGGCCATGCAGGGTGGCTACTATAACCAGATAGGGGTCAACATTTTTGCTCCAATCATATTCAATGGCAATTTCCTTTATTTGTCATTGTCCATGCATACAACAAAATCTGTCCTCTGCATTTAACCCATTGAATTAGACACAATCCAACTACTAGGAACAGTGGGCACCCAGGGACCAGCTCCAGATGTAGAAATGTTGACTTGGTCAAGGGCAGACAAAGGAGAGGACCCTAAATAATCATGTTTTTGAGTATAACACATTTTTCTAATTCCAAAAAGGTATAGTTCAAACTATCTATGACTGAACGTCAGTGGATGTCAATCTTGTTTGACTTTTTCTTTGGAGAACAAGCATTGAAAATGGTCCAAACTATTCCTTTTATTAATCCTACAATTAATATTTGCATCACCAAAATTGGAGCAACTTTAATTTTTGACCAGTGCCACCAGTTACTTTGAAAAGTTAATTAGTTACTTTTTACACTTAATTAGCAGCTGCAGTCAAGTTGTCGGGTAACAGTAATCTAACTTATTTTTAAGATCAAGTACTCAGAAAAGTAACTATTAGTTACTTTGCTGTTTAGTTACTTTGCATATTACTCAATCCTAAGAGTAACCAATTTGGATACTAGTAACATTATCAGTTACATTCAGCAGCTGCTAATAAATTAACTGTATAAAGTTACTAATAAAGTAATTGTGGCAACACTGCTTTTGACCCCCTGTATGAACTGAAATTAAACCTTTGTCACCATTTTTTTTTTTTTTTGGCCTTTTGACCCCGTAACTCCACAATATTCAGTCATAGATAGTCCAAACCATACCTTTTTGGAATCTTTATGATCAGACAAGTAACATGGCATATCTTTCAATATGATTGGAGCATTTTTAAAATGTTGACCCCCGTGTAATCCTTCAGCTGCCACCCTTGATGGCCACCATACCTTTGTGCTCGCCCAGAAAACTAAGGCTGGATTCTAAGTGTTGTTTAGTAACCACCCACCCCAAACGTACCGATTCGGTCAAAATTGCTTTTGGCCTCATGGACTGGTGTAGGTAATATAGACTTTAAGCTTTATGTCAACAGAATTACAGTACTTTTTATACAAAGCCCGTCCATTTTCAGTGGGCATAAATAATAATTATTGTCAATACAAATCATCACTTTAACAGCCAACTTTCTTTATACACATCTGGTGACTTATATATGAAGATCTCCAAGCCACTAGATATGTCAAACTTTATTTACATCACTCATTAAGAAATACAAACCATATGATGCTGTACAGCAAATATTTTTGTAATTGGCAGTTCTCAAAAATACAGTAACTATGCGAGCAGACAGGTGAGGGAAACCTCCAAGATTGATCTTAAGGTGTTATATATGGTTCCATGGCTGGAGTTGGGGAATTCTACATAATGCAACTTTTGTCAGTTGCCTGACCTGTTAATACAGTTTCATGAAGGTGTGTGGAACAGAACAGAAAGGGATTTTCTTAAAAAAAACATGACATTTTAGAAATAGTTTGACATATGGCAGATGCGAGTGTTCTGCTTTGATTTGATCTGTCACACTGTGCTTTACGGTGATGATGCTGACAGGGTCCCTTCATTATGAAGTGAGGCTGTTGACTCATTATCACTTTCAGTGTTTTTATCTTCTGTTTCATCTTCATTATCTTCTGAGCTGTCTGTGTCCTCAGAATCATCGTGTTCAGGTGCACTAAATTTAAAAAAAGACAGATTAATAAAGTTTTTAGTGAGGGGGAAAAATACAGACACATGAGATTTTTAATCTGCATCAAACTGCATGAATGTTGATGTTGGCGTTTGTCTTTCAGCTGCCCCCAGTTGTTCAGGGTTGCCACAGTGGACCCAGTACACATCTGCATTGGGATTTGGCACAAGTTTTATGTTGGATGCACTTCCTGACAGAACTCCAGTTCTCCCAACCAAGCACGAATCAGGACCCACTGATTCCCTCAGCTGATAGGATCAGGTGTACACAGAGCTGACTGGCTGCCCTATGACAGGCTGATGTACAGGAATTTAAATTTCACCCCTGGGTCATATGTGTAGTGGATGAATGCCACTAGTCTGCAGATATACTGATACTACACGAGCAATCGACAGGTTCAGAAGGATTTCCTCAGTTTGCTCACACTGACATGACTGAAGTCTTACCAATGACGTCTGTTGAGATTCATGCATTCTACCCCCGAGTTGACATCAAACGGGTCTGTAAGAAGACAATTAGCTTCTGTCAAAAAACAAAACTACAACATTGCATAAACAGTGAAGATTTCAACCTAAGTGATAAAATGCATCCCAGTCTGTCTGTGGAACAATGCAGCAAGGAATGAAAAGAATGTTCACATCAATAGCACAAACCCACAGCGTCCTGGCCAAATGTTGATAAGCTTATTAACAAAAGATGCTTTTCTGCAAAAAAAAAAAAAAAAGCTTTTACAAAGTATAATTCAGTGATTTTGACCTTTGAACACAAAATCAATAGGCTTCTTGGGGTCACCACGCATGCCAAGTCGGATGACAATCAGGCAATTAGGACATATATTATTGCGCTCACAAGATTATTACAAAGTACTCACCAGTGAGCTTGACCTTTGACCCTAAGATCAACAGCTTCATGTAGTCTCTATGTGTAATGCATATACAAAGTTTGGTGACAACTGGAACAGTACAACTGAAGTAATCTCACTCACAAGTTAAATGTCACATGATTACCAGTGTTGCCGACCGAATGGTCCGCCCTGAAAATCAGTCTGCCCTGCCTTCACTCCGCCTGCGTCAGTAGCGATTCACAAATTATCGCCTCGTTTTATGCTTAAAATGGCCTCGTTTCTGCTTAAAACTGACTTTAGAATGACTTGAGAGGTTTTACTTTGTCATCTAATGGTTAGTAATCACATTAGTCCCTTTGATCGCTTTGGGTGTAGAGAGTTAGACTCAGTCAGTTTCACAAACATGCGCAGTGAAGGCAGAGCAAACCAATTTCTTTGTCACTCCATACTAAGGAATCTAAAGATATGCAGCTGCACCAATGTGCCTCAAGAACTATGTAGGACATCACCACTTCTTTCATTCCTTTTTAATTACAAATGTTTTATTGATTGAAATGAGCTTACTGCATATTGTCTCTCTAGCCCTACTATTTGCAGAGATATACTGAAAAACATGATTCAGACAATACTTTTCACAAACATGACCAATCTGTTGCAAAAGATAATGATCTGGAAACACTTACCCAAGGAATATTCCTACCAATTTTGGTGAAATTCTGCTCACCTATTTCTGAGTTATTTTGTACAAATGCACATGAGTGCACTACTACCGGTGCATAGGGAAATGAACTCCAACACAAAGCTTACGGCAAAACACTGAGTAAGACAAATTTTCTCTCCCAATTTACCAAGTTCCTCCTCCTCTGGACGAGCGTACAGAAGCTCCTTCTCCATCGCAAGCAGCTCTTCTTCTGACTGGGCCAAAGCGTAGCGCTCTAGAAAAACTTTATTCAGCTCCAGAAACACCATCCCCCACTTGAATTTCTTTAACAGGAGCACCGCCAGTTCCTCATAACCTGGAAAAAACAAACAAACCCCCCCCCCCCCCCCAGACATTTCACACTTAGTGTGGGTCTGGAAAACTGTCAGAAAACAAAAGTAGCAAGCAGCAGTTACAGCCTTACCCACAATGCAAAAGGTTGCAGCAAAAGCCTCAACACAAGACAACTTGCAAGGCTTGCCATAGTTGACTGGATTTGCAGCTACGAGGTACGGTAACAACCTGGGATGAGATCCGACCATCTTATTGAAGGGAGTTTCCTCCAGTTTGGCCCAGGAGCAATCGATCACGGCCAACCCGCTCTGAGCCACAATTTCTCTGTGCAGAAAACCCCACACGCAAAAAAAAAAAAAGAAAAATTAAATGACCTCATTTGAATGTAGTCATAAAACAGATATGACAAGGAAAATGAAAATAAATGTTACTGAATAAATATAGAAACCCTTGACCAATTGGGTCATTATAGTAGATTCTAATCTAATTACATTTTTTCCACAAATCTGATTAGTTAATCATGTGAGATTTCAGACTGTATAATATCGGGGTAACAGCAGCAAAATATTCGACCATTTCACATTTGAGTGTATTACTCTGCGCCCTGACCGGCCGCGCACGCTGCTACGAAGACGTCATAATGGCACTGTTAGCTGAGAGCGAGAGAAAGTCGCATACCGACGGCTATGCCGAAATGGGTGGATTTACGATACCATACGAAAGTACTGATGTGGATTCTGTTACAGAATTACTGTTTCACATTTGATGGATTACTCCGCACCATGACCGCTGTTGGAGCAACGTTGCCTCGATGGTAAGCCTCGCCGAATGAATTACCTACAGAAAAATAAACCGTGCTAATGATGGAATTGGATCAGAATGGGAATAACCCCCTTTTGTCTGATGATTTGTGGGCGTTCATGCTGGTTATACAGTCGCAAATATCAGTTTTCCCTGTTCAAATTATAAAATGTATGGATTGTTTGGAAATAAAAAGTTTAGTGACATATAGATGAAGTATTCTAACATACCTGTCTGCTGGTGTCACATATTTAGTGCCCATCGGACTCAGTATGAGTCCGTTGAATCTCTGGTTGAGGCGGAGGTTTCGTGCAAAGCCCTTGCGGACCAACTTCCTGCCGGTACATCGTTTTGGATCGCAGTGACCCAAATCCCACATGGCAAGCGGACAAGGAAGTTTCACCTGAGATGCCTCTGTTCCCTCCTCTGTGTGAAGACTTGCTGAAACACAACACTGGATTAGTTTTGAATGTCACCAACACACATGCGCTCACACACATTTCTCACATTCTTTTTCAGTTGAAGGCCAAAAAAAAAAAAGTCACACTTCCAAAAACAAATTATTTTACACTCACTCACTTTAGTAAACAAAGTCACGTTGCTCTAGTGTGTGATACACTTACTGTGCATCCAGAAAATATTCACAGCGATTCACCTTTTCCACATTTTATGTTACAACTTTATTCCAAAATGGGGTAAATTCATTTTTCCCCCTCAAATACTCACAACACCCCATAACAACAAAAAAAGAAAGAAAAAAAAGAAAAAAAAGTGTTTGAAATTTTTGCAAATTTATTAAAATAAAAAGCTGTGCTTAGGGTCATTGTCCTGCTGAAAGATGAACAGTCATCTCAGTCTGAGGTAAAGAGCACTCTGGAGCAGGTTTTTTCCCAGGATGTCTCTGTACACTGCTGCACTCATCTTTCCCTCAATCCTTCCTAGTGTCCCAGTTCTGCCCGCTGAAAAACATCTCCACAGCATGATGCTGCCACCACCACGCTTCACAGTAGGGATGGTATTGGTGAGATTGATGAGTGATGCCTGGTTTCCTCCAAACATGTGTTCATTCATTCATTCATTCATCCTCTCTCTATATAAATGTGGACAAAACTAAAGAAATGCACATTGATTTCAGGAAAACACCACCTGTTCTGAATCAAATGTCCATTGATGGGAAGCCCATAGATGTTGTTGAGAATTATAAGTATCTGGGCACCCAAATTGACAAGGCGCATCAAAGAATGCACTTTCGGTGGAAACTTAGGAATTACAATGTAGATGGTGTCTTCATGAAAATGTTCTACAGTTGCTTTGTGGAGTCTGTGTTAACCTTTTCCTTCCTGTTTTGGCTCAACTTATTGAACCTTAAGAATCGCAACCATCTTTGTAATATTGTCAAGGAATGTGATAAAATTATGGGAACTCAGTGCACGGACATCATGGACCTTTTTAAAACAAGGGTTGTGTCAAAAGCCAGGAAAATTATGGCAGATTGGGCACACCCTCTGAACTCAAGTTAAGTTTCTGCCCTCGGGCAGACGCCTGGTAATGCCCAGAACCAACAGACTAAAAAACTATTTTATTCCCACAGCCATTGCTCTCCTAAATAACACCTAAGGACTCACTGTTGCACTTAAGTCTACACTGACTTGCACCTTATTTCTTGGTTTTTGTTTTGTATATTTATTCTGCTGTGTTTTTATGAACTTGTATGATGTGTTTTTATGAATGCAATTTTTACTGTTGACTGCACCTGAATTGCCCCCATGGGGACTAAATAAACGATCAAATCAAATCAAATCAAATCTTTGTCTCATCAGACCAGATAATTTTGTTTCTCATGTCTGAGTGTCCTTCAGGTGACTTTTGGCATTTTTTTTTTTTTTACATATTACCTTCTTAAATGTGTATATTTTCTTGTTTATTTTACAAACTGTATTACTTCTATAGGGCAGTAAACTGTGCATCATTGGGCTGTGGATAAAACAAGACATTTTTAAACATATGATTGGGCTCTGAATAGCACTGATCAATATTTTTCCTCATTGTTTGACATTTTATGGACTAATTGAGAAAATAATCAACCGTATAATCGCTTATGTTTTTGAAAGCATCTTCTGATGACCTCACTTGGACACATCATCAGGGTTGTTTTCTGGAGTCATTGGGACACCCTTGTCCAAGTGACTCGACAGAGGCTGATCAGACCTCGACCCTGTGTCTAAGTGACTAACTTCACTGCTCTCTACTCCTTAGCCATAGCCACCTGGAAGCTTTCTCTGCCACTTCCACGTTGTTCCTGATGGCTCCTCTTCTGCTGAGACCAGTTATGCCCAGGGTGCCATAAGCCTTGTTCAGGGATTTGCCAGTGAATCCCCGACTGCTCACCTCCATTAACATACACCTTGTCTTCCACCCATTCCTCTTACAACTCTCTACCAGCTCTTGATATTTCTCCCTCTACCTTTCTTGAGCCTCCTCCATCCTTTCCTCCCAGGGCACTGTTAGCTCCAACAGGATTAGCTGCCTTGTAGCCTCTGAGACTAAAGTGACGTCAGGTATCAGTGTGGTTTGAATGATGTGTGCCCCTCCAAGTCTACAGTCATCACCCAGTCTTGGGCCGTGGATAGGAAACCAGCAGAGCAGCTCTTTGCTATTTTGTTTGGCATCTGCCCCTCCTTGACAAAGCGGATGGCCTTGTCTGTAGCACGGAGAAAACCTATATGGGCCCAGATTCAGGAGCATGAAGCAGATGATTGTCCACAACTCACGCTGGACAGGATGCCAGTTCATCGTAGGTTACTTCACCAGCCAAGGATAGTAACCTTTAAGAGCTGGGTGGACTGGAACGATGCAGATGAAGTTGAAGTGTCTTGTCCAAGGACACAGACAGCTATTCTGGAGCACACAACTGGAATTGAACCCCTTGTCTGTATATATTGGTAGTCTAACTCTATGCCACAGATCCACCTGCTTGGTGACATTGGATTTGACATAAAAACTACACTGGACTGTATAAATGTTTTAAAAAGTATGTGTATGATGACTTTAAGTACTACTGTAAACTACAGAGATATGTTACAAAACAACAGCCAATAGCCACCACTGCTTTGTCATCAACAAATTAATCGAAACGAAGGACACGTTATGAGCATTAATCTTAATACATGCCAGTTTATTGGCCTCATTTTCTTTAATAAAAGTACTATTCTATAACAGTATTTCTACTTCACTGGACTAGATTTTGGTTGAACATATACAAACGCAGCTTTTAATTAAATTTCAAGCAGTTTTACCTTCAAGTGCAGTGTGCATTTCCTCTGTGAAGACACCTAGGGATTTTCCTTTCATTTTGTGTCGTTTATCTTTTCCCTTGTCGTGGCGCACACATTTGCTGGGTTTTTTTCGACCCATGTTGCAGTTTTGTGGTCAACAAATTCCAGCAAATCATGAGCTGTTTACCTGCTTGATGTTAGCAGCTAGCTAAATCAGCGGCGTGCTTAACAACTTGGCGTTTTAAGTGCGCAACATTTTATAATGTTAAAAACGTTAACGCGACACATTTAACACGATCCTTTAATTATCCTCAACTTTAGGTACAACTGAGTTGTGCTTAGCTAAAACGGATTTTAATCCGATATCCGTTTCAACACCGAGTCTTAGGGTTCGACACAGGCTTTCCGACTGTGTTTCGAAGCATCAGTCACGTGTCGACCTTCGTTTCAACTCGTTTATAATAGCTGAAGTACAAGGGTCTGACACTAGGGTGCGCTCAGATGTCGAGATTTGAAATTTCGAAACTTTCAAAGTTTTGAAACGACGTGCGAAGCGCGTGGTCGTCCAACGAGAAAAGGGCGCATGCGCAATTTTTTATTTTGGTCAGGTGACTTTAAGGAGGAATTGAACGCTCAGTGGTGCAGGAAATGTAGCTCGAATTTTGCTTCATTTTCGTTTCAGTCATGCACTGTAACGGAATATGTAATTTATTAAAGGCGTGGATTATTTACGTCACTGTTTTGTGTAAGTATCATAGCGTGTTTTATAATCAGATCACGGTTTAAGAAGCGTGCCATGTGTTATACATGTGTTATTTCTTTACCCAGTGAATCATGGATTCGGGGGTAAAATGAAAATTGTAGAAGAACCAAACACATTTGGGTAAGATTGAAGTTATATATGTAACATTGTGCGCATTATCATATAGTTTAATTTTCTCCATTAACCACTTTTCTTTGTTTTTTAGGCTGAATAATCCTTTTCTGAATCAGGGAAGCAGACTGCAGCCTAAAGTAACTCCATCTCCTGTGTCTGGTAAATGAATCTGACATTTAGAGCAGTTAATTAAATGTGTTTAACAGAATGTTCTGGTATTTAGCAAATATTATATTTTAACCCCATATAATATTTGCTAATGCATCTCAAAAAAGGATTTGAAATTTTGGATAAATATGTGTATCTTCTGTTAAGTTTTCTGTGCTCTGTGTGCTTCTTGCCCCGTGTGCTGCAATACAATGCTGCTGGAACCTTAATTTCCCTGAGGGAGTCTTCTCAAGGGATTAATAAAGTTCTATCTAATCTAATTTTTAATCTAATCTAAGTAAACTGATGAGTCCACCTTTTCCATCTTAATGCAAAAAAATAAATGCCATCATTTTATATGTCTCCACATGAAAGGGGCATATAATGAGGATAAACTGAGTAAAATTTGGTTAACTTTGATGTACCAGTTCAAGTAAAAAAAAAAAAATAATTTGTTTTTATTTGCTTATTTAATGCCCCATAGCCCTGTTTCCCCACCTGCTGAACACTACCATCTGCTGGATGGTTATTGGATGCTGGATGGATGATGGAAATTAGGAGCAGGTGTGGTTGAAGTTACATGTGGCTTTAAATGAGTTTGTAGGTTTGTTGTATGTCCAAAGCAGAGGTTTGGTGGTCAGTAAGGACACCACAACTTGTCTCTCACTTTGCAGCAAAGTGAGAGATATAGGCACCTCCATTCCACCAGAGGCAATGTACACTCAACAAAAATATAAACGCAACACTTTTGGTTTTGCTCCCATTTTGTATGAGATGGACTCAAAGATCTAAAACTTTTTCCACATTCACAATATCACCATTTCCCTCAAATATTGTTCACAAACCAGTCTAAATCTGTGATAGTGAGCACTTCTCCTTTGCTGAGATAATCCATCCCACCTCACAGGTGTGCCATATCAAGATGCTGATTAGACACCATGATTAGTGCACAGGTGTGCCTTAGACTGCCCACAATAAAAGGCCACTCTGAAAGGTGCAGTTTTGTTTTATTGGGGGGGGGGGGATACCAGTCAGTATCTGGTGTGACCACCATTTGCCTCATGCAGTGCAACACATCTCCTTCGCATAGAGTTGATCAGGTTGTCAATTGTGGCCTGTGGAATATTGGTCCACTCCTCTTCAATGGCTGTGCGAAGTTGCTGGATATTGGCAGGAACTGGTACACGCTGTCGTATACGCCGGTCCAGAGCATCCCAAACATGCTCAATGGGTGACATGTCCGGTGAGTATGCCGGCCATGCAAGAACTGGGACATTTTCAGCTTCCAAGAATTGTGTACAGATCCTTGCAACATGGGGCCGTGCATTATCCTGCTGCAACATGAGGTGATGTTCTTGGATGTATGGCACAACAATGGGCCTCAGGATCTCGTCACGGTATCTCTGTGCATTCAAAATGCCATCAATAAAATGCACCTGTGTTCTTCGTCCATAACAGACGCCTGTCCATACCATAACCCCACCGCCACCATGGGCCACTCGATCCACAACATTGACATCAGAAAACCGCTCACCCACACGACGCCACACACGCTGTCTGCCATCTGCCCTGGACAGTGTGAACTGGGATTCATCCGTGAAGAGAACACCTCTCCAACGTGCCAAACGCCAGCGATTGTGAGCATTTGCCCACTCAAGTCGGTTACGACGACGAACTGGAGTCAGGTCGAGACCCCGATGAGGACGACAAGCATGCAGATGAGCTTCCCTGAGATGGTTTCTGACAGTTTGTGCAGAAATTCTTTGGTTATGCAAACCGATTGTTTCAGCAGCTGTCCGAGTGGCTGGTCTCAGACGATCTTGGAGGTGAACATGCTGGATGTGGAGGTCTTGAGCTGGTGTGGTTACACGTGGTCTGCGGTTGTGAGGCTGGTTGGATGTACTGCAAAATTCTCTGAAACGCCTTTGGAGACGGCTTATGGTAGAGAAATGAACATTCAATACACGAGCAACAGCTCTGGTTGACATTCCTACTGTCAGCATGCCAATTGCACGCTCCCTCAAATCTTGCGACATCTGTGGCATTGTGCTGTGTGATAAAACTGCACCTTTCAGAGTGGCCTTTTATTGTGGGCAGTCTAAGGCACACCTGTGCACTAATCGTGGTGTCTAATCAGCATCTTGATATGGCACACCTGTGAGGTGGGATGGATTATCTCAGCAAAGGAGAAGTGCTCACTATCACAGATTTAGACTGGTTTGTGAACAATATTTGAGGGAAATGGTGATATTGTGTATGTGGAAAAAGTTTTAGATCTTTGAGTTCATCTCATACAAAATGGGAGCAAAACCAAAAGTGTTGCGTTTATATTTTTGTTGAGTGTAGGTGTGTCATAGAAAGCACACACCCGCTCATCGGGCATCTCACAGAGGAACGTAGAATCCAAACATGGACTACCTAGCCGATTACCCGCCACAGGGCAGATTTGATTCAGAGACTGAAATGAAAACTTCCTTTTCACCAACAGTCCTATCACCTCCCACCTATCCCGGATTCCAGAGAACTGCTGGGTGAGATTAAAGCTGCCTCAAGAAGAGACAGCTGCTATTGCTATTAAAAGTACTCAATAGCCTATGTCACTCCCCATACGTCAAAGTATATATGTGCCAAGTTTGGGTCAATTCCAAGGTGCCTTTGGGACAGGAGAGGGGCACACGCACACACATACAGTTGCCTCTTAGTATATAGAAGTTGCATATGTCTCCGAAAAGTAAAATGAATCTTTTTCAGAATTTGCATGCCGTCATAGAACTATGGATGTTTAAAATCAGACCCCAGTCACCTGTAACTGTAAATGGTAGCTAAAAAAATTGTGCACAGCTCGACCGTTTTAGTCTTCTATGAAAGTAACAGATGATTCATTCCATTAATCATAAGAGTTTGTCATCCTCAAGGGCCTGCACACCTTCACCGGCTGGCTGGAAAGTGCTTCAGTCTCACAGAGTCAACGTAAGTGTTTTGTCTCACATATGCACAAACGGGCAAGTGGCATTATTTTTAGAAAAAGAGAAATGGCTGGCATGAAGTTATTTTAAAAAAAAAAAAAAAAAAGCACAACGAATCATATATTTAACAATCATTAAAATAAGCCATTTTAAATTAAGCCATTTCCACTTTTTGGAATCGCACTCCTTTGTTTGTAAATTTACAAGTTTAAAGCTACAGTGTGTAGGATTTTATTCATAAAAAACAGCATTCATAACTATCTGTTCTAGTGTATAAATTACCTGCAACAATGAATTAATGTTTTTATAAGATTAGAATGAGACCTTCATATGGGAGCAGGCCCCCTCTTGGAGGCTGGCGTGTTGCTACAGTAGCCCAAAGAGAGATAATTACACCGTCTTTTGCATTTTTGCAGTGTGGCCTGCAGACTGATGAAAATAAAAAAAACTGATATGTGATATGGAGGCTTATACTTATTGATTATTGCAAGAGAAGGCAAAGAAGTAAAAACATGAAGGGAAATAAAATATTAATGGGTAGTGGCATAATGTAATCTGCAACCTCACCACTAGATGACACGAAATCCTACACACTGTAGCTTTAAGCATTACATTTGAATATTTCCCATAATTCTCTCCTGTTGCATGGGTTCAATACTAGCTGTTGATATGTGCACGTTGCATTAGAGCAGATGACAAAAGGAGTATAACAAAGTGTATGTGGGGTGCCAATTGATTTGCAGGTATAAATATGAATTCTGTCCCTTTCACAACGTCACCCAGCACGAGGAGTCGTTTAGATGGAATGCTTACAGTGGGATACTGGGGTAAGAAACGTCATCTGCAGTTCCGCTTTATGCACAGAGAATATAAATCGGTACGTGATCCTTAAACGTCTCTTCTGTTCGGAGCAGCATCTGGCAGGAGTGGGAGATAGCGAACAACACTTTCACAGGCATGTGGATGAGAGAGGGAGATACATGTGGGACCAGAAACAGAGAAACAAAGGTTAGTGAAGTTATTAAACACACCTTTGTCCAGCAACTTCAAGCCCATAACTAATAATTAATAGACTGCTTTTTCATTTCAAATCCTCACATTCATCCATCAAAGCCAATGTGCTGCCTTGCAAGGCATTCAGCTGCAAGACTGGGCATTCAGGACTTTGCCTAAGGAACCTTATAGTCCATGGGCCAAGCAGGTTTTCGGTACCACTTAAGGTGATGAAGCAACACTTAGAATCCAGCCTCAGTGTACCATGGTCTACACAAAAAAGTATTATAATGATCCCAGGATGGTAGTTATAGACAGGTAGGGGTCAATGAAGAATCACACGGAGGTCAAAATGTAAAAATGCTCCAATCATGTTAAAACTCTACCACATTATTTCTCTCATCATAACGATTCCATAAAGGTATAGTTTGGACTGTCTATGACTGAATGTTCTGGAGTTGTGGAGTCAAAACAGCAAATATGGTGACAAAGGTCAGTTTCAGTTACACGGGGTCAAAAGTTAAAGTTGATCCAATTTCAGTTAAAAAAAAAAAAAATCATGCAAATTATTGATTGGGTTAATAAGGTTCTAAAAAGTTATAGTTTACACCATCTGTCATGTTTAGTTATCATGTTACAGGGTAACATGTCACGGGTCATAGAATCCAATGTACATTGAACAAATATTCAACACAGTCAAAATTATTTCATTTATTCATCCTTTTATTTCAACCATTAACGCTCATCATTTTTTTACTGAAAATGGAGCAACTTTAACTTTTGACCCCTGTACAAACTGAAACTGACCTTTGTCACCATTTTTGCTGTTTTAACCCCCTAACTCCAGAACATTCAGTCATAGATAGTCCAAACTATACCTTTTTGGAATCTTTATGATCAGACAAATAATGTGATATAGTTTTCAACATGATTGGAGCACTTTTAAAGTTATCATACATTTTTGTGTGGGCTGTGGTACACTGAGCCTGGATTTTAAGTGTCATTTCATCACCTTACGTGATATCGATTAGGTCAAAGTTGATGACTGGCTCATAGACTGTTTCTGATTTTTCCAGTCTGACTGGGAATTGAACTGAGGAGCCTGAGGTCTCAAGCCCACCGCTTTAACCTGTATACCAAACTGTATGCTCCAATCTCACAACCATTAACTGTGAGTTTCTTGCTGTGCGCTTCCTGTAGGTTGTTCTCGTCTGCGGCATGAGCAGTAAACTATCTCAAGTGTCAGAGCCCAACACCTGTCTGTACGTGATGACCTTCGAGACCCCACTCGTCTGCCATCCACATTCCCTGTTAGGTAAGACAAAAGAACCGGCTCACCATACAAACCGGTGCCAGGGATACAGGCAGGCCCATAAGTATTTGGACAGTAACAGGCATTGACATGAAACAACTGAGATGTGCTTGTACTGTCGACTTTCTGCTTTAATTTAAGGACGCTGAATAAAAATGTCACATTAACCATTTAAGAACGGCCATTTGTACATACAGCCTCACCATTTTCATTTCATGGGCTCTGAAAATCAGATTTTTTTAAACTCCTTGAATTAAAGTTTAAACTATAAATGCATCTTTAATTTAATTACAACTCCACGTAGGTGGTGTAGAGAGAAAATTTAAATTGTGCGCTGTCCAGATACTTATGGACCTGATTCTGTAGACTATTTATCATTTGTATGCTGTCTTAAAGTGTACCCAATGCTGAGCGAGAAGCTGCAGCTGGAATGGGATGAAGCGGCACAGGCTCGCTATGAAGATCTCATCACGGAGCAGGTAGGCTCGCTGTACACTCACCGGCCACTTTATTAGGTACACCTGTTGAATCACTTGTTAACACAAATAGAGAACCAGCCAATCACATCGCAGCAACTCAGTGCACTTAAAGGCATCTAGGTGTGATTCTTTAACTACGGGCACTATAACTACGGGCCTTGTAAATGTAATTTCCACCACACTATTGACTTACAATATAAAGCGCCTTGGGGCAACTGTTTGTTGTGATTTGGCGCTATATACATGTGCTCTGATGTCACTGTTTATCTCCATAGAAATTACCCAAACAATCTTTCATACAAACTGTTTAAAAGGGACATTACAGTGTTGTGGTGGAAATTACGGCAATAGTGTGGGACAACTACATTTTGTTTAAAAAAATCACAACAGTTGTATGACATTGAATACCCCAGTTATGTTTTGATTATTTTACTGATATTTTATTCAGAGATATTTTAAAACATTAGAAAAAATGTTTCTTTACCATTCATTTTTATCATTGAAGATCAAAAGTCTAGGTGTGGGACAAGCACAAAACGGCAATATTTGCATATAATGATGCTGAAAAAGGTGAAAAAGTCATCACAGACTACTAGAACAAATTTCTTAACACACTTTCATTGTAAAGATAACTATAAAAGTGTGAAATTTCCCCTTTTTTTTCTGTTTTTCATACAATATGATCAAAGGACGTAATAAGTGCCCGTAGTCTAAGAATCACCCCTAGATGCGGTGAAGATGACTTGCTAAATTTCAAACTGAGCATCAGAATGGGGAAGAAGGGATTGAAGTGATTTTGAACGTGGCGTGGTTGTTCGTGCCGGACGGGGTGCTCTGAGTATTTCAGAAACTACCGATCTACTTGGATTTTTATTCACAACTGCAAATGCCTTGTTGAGGACAGAGGAGACTGGGCAGACTGAACAATATGGACCAACAGCTCAGAAGAATGTTTCCAACACCTTGTTGAGTCAATGCCACGAAGAATTAAGGCAGTTCTGGAAAAAAAGGGGTCCAATCCGGTGTCACCAACTGAACAGCCCCCCCCTAAAAATCAGTCCGCCCTGCCTTCACTGCGCAGGCGTCATTTCAGAGCGTCAGCAGCGATTCACCTCATTTCTGCTTCAAACTGCACTCTAGTCATCATCTATCTCAGCGACAGATAGCTGAAGCTTTTGTACAACAATCATTTCCACATAAATTCAGCATTATTTCATCATAAGACAGAGGAAGTGATCAGAGCACACGGCAGCACATCCGAGTCTGACATGCTGCTGCTGCACCTACGTCATTTTGGAGCGTCAGTAGCTACTCACCGATTATCGCCTCATTTCTGCTTTTAAGAGGTTTTACTTTTGTCATCTGATGGTTAATTATCACATTATTTGCTTTGATTGCTTTGGGTGTAGAGAGTCAGACTCAGTCAGACTCAGACATGCTGCTGTGGTTCCAAATGGCACGTGCAGTGAAGGCAGGGCTGAACAATTTTTAGGGGGACTGTTCGGTCAGCAACACCGGTATTAGCAATGCATACCTAATAAAGTGGCCAGTGAGCATATATCATACGAAGGATGGTTTGATCCCTGTCAGTTTATACCACGTGGGGACACATATTTCTGCCAGATACCCAGAATAATGGGAAGAGTTACAGTGCATGTTCCATTTGTGCTGGTAGTTTAAACCATTAATCCTGCTTCAAGATCAGGTTTTGGAATTTCCGTTTCCACTATAATAATATAGCTCCTGATCTCGTCCAGTAACTTGCTTTGTACGTTTCGTGCAGGGATACAGTGGTCTTCTGAAGGATATTTTTGAGCATGCTGGATTGCTGAAGAGCCAGACAGTGAAAGTGAAGATACCTGTCGTAGCAGCTGAATCGGACGTGCACAACTCTTTACAGAAGTGCACGGAGGTCTGTCATTTACAAACACAGTATTATTCAGACCATCAGCCACCAATATACCGTCAAACGTTCCATCGTTGCTTCACGTGTGTGACTGGAACGTTCTGACTGTGCGTTTGTGCAGGATTTCCAGAAGCAGAGTGAAGAGCTTGAGAGACTGCGCGCTCTACTTACACAACACAATATTCCTCTGGACGCGAAGCCAAGTGAGTAAAGTGTGCTGGGATTTCTTCATCCCAGTGTACGGAGTAACATTTTCTTTTTGTCACAGATGAAGTGAAAGGTGCACTCAGCGTGACTGTTACAGACGGACACCTACGAGGCGACAACGGCGTAATTGACCAGCAGTGACGTGAGTCACAGTTGAGTCATCGATTTGCTGAAGCAAATTAGTTGAAGTTGGCTGGACACTGTTGCAAGCACGAAGGTGAAAAGTGCCAAAATAAGTGACAGTAAGAAAAAACTGGATCACAAGTTTGTGTCTGTTCTTAGAGCTGATGCCTCTCAGCAGGATGTTCAGTAAATAGGATGACCTTTTTAACAATTTAAATCTGTACATGTGCAGGATGTTGAGAAATAAACAATAAAATGGGCAAACTGAATAAAATGGGTTTTAACTGTCTAAAAATTTTTTTAGAAAGCTACATGGTGTCACTGACAAGTAATGGAACAGGATATATTTTCTGTTTGTGTGTAATGTGTGATCAGCCTTCACCTATTTCTAGAGTTTCCTTCCTCTGAAAAGTCTGAAACCTGGGTAAGAACACGTGTCATAACCTGTCGCGTTTTTACAGTAGTGTTCAGAATAATAGTAGTGCTATGTGACTAAAAAGATTAATCCAGGTTTTGAGTATATTTCTTATTGTTACATGGGAAACAAGGTTGCAGTAGATTCTCACAAATCCAACAAGACCAAGCATCTGGGCTATTAGTAAAAAAAAAAAAAAGTAGAAAAGGGGGTGTTCACAATAATAGTAGTGTGGCATTCAGTCAGTGAGTTCGTCAATTTTGTGGAACAAACAGGTGAATCAGGTGTCCCCTATTTAAGGATGAAGCCAGCACCTGTTGAACATGCTTTTCTCTTTGAAAGCCTGAGGAAAATGGGACGTTCAAGACATTGTTCAGAAGAACAGCGTAGTTTGATTAAGAAGTTGATTGGAGAGGGGAAAACTTCGTATACGCAGGTGCAAAAAATTATAGGCTGTTCATCTACAATGATCTCCAATGCTTTAAAATGGACCAAAAAAACCAGAGCCGCGTGGAAGAAAACGGAAAACAACCATCAAAATGGATAGAAGAATAACCAGAATGGCAAAGGCTCACCCATTGATCAGCTCCAGGATGATCAAAGACAGTCTGGAGTTACCTGTAAGTGCTGTGACAGTTACAACATGCCTGCGTGAAGCTAATTTATGTGCAAGAATCCCCTGCAAAGTCCCTTTGTTAAATAAAAGACATGTGCAGAAGAGGTTACAATTTGCCAAAGAACACATCAACTGGCCTAAAGAGAAATGAAGGAATATTTTGTGGACTGATGAGAGTAAAACTGTTCTTTTTGGGTCTAAGGGCTGCAGACAGTTTGTGAGATGACCCCCAAACTCTGAATTCAAGCCACAGTTCACATTGAAGACAGTGAAGCATGGTGGTGCAAGCATCATGATATGGGCATGTTTCTCCTACTATGGTGTTGGGCCTATATATCACATACCAGGTATCATGGATCAGTTTGGATATGTCAAAATACTTGAGGACATGCCCTTGCAATGGGTGTTTCAACAAGACAATGACCCCAAGCACATTAGTATAGAGCAAGATGTGAAGAAATCATGAAAAACTGTGGTTATACAACTAAATACTAGTTTAGTGATTCACAGGATTGCTAAAAAAGCAGTTTGAACATAATAGTTTTGAGTTTGTAGCAACAGCAGCAGATGCTACTATGTATTATTGTGAACACCCTCTTTTCTACTTTTTTTTTTAAACTAATAGATCAATTTCATAGCCTTAAGAGTGTGCATATCATGAATGCTTGGTCTTGTTGGATTTGTGAGAATTTACTGAATCTACTGGTACCTTGTTTCCCATGTAACAATAAGAAATATACTCAAAACCTGGATTAATCTTTTTAGTAACATAGCACTACTATTATTCTGAACACTACTGTATAGTGCAACAGGTTGTGTCTGCTTTTCAGGCCCAATGCTCAGGAATGAATGTGACTCAGATTAAAGGAGGAATAACAGGAACTACAATTATTATAAAAGTGTAACTAATAATAAGATTAAGACCTTCCAGAGATACATTCAGATGTTTCCAGTGTGGCATCTACACAGCTGCCGAAGCGTAGATGATGCCCCAAAAAACATGCATCTCAGCGCTCAACTGCACAGGTAGAGTCTGAGGGAGGGCGAAAGGGTCAGGATCCAAGAAAGATTCTAATAATGAAGACCATTCTAAGAAAAGGAGACCCAAGGGGTCCTTGAACAAAAGTACACTTGAGAATTGGCTGCTGCCAGTCAAGATGATTTGGGAGAAAATATACCAAATGATTCCAGTTTCCCCAAAAACCCAAGGGGGTTGTCTGAAAGGATCCTCCATGAAACGCAAGGCAGAAAGTGTCAAAAATGACAGTGGTTCTGCAATACCACGGAAAAGGGGAAGACCAAAGGGCTCTCCCAATAAGAAACCGAAAAGGGGTCAAGGTAGGCCCAGGAAGGGGGACAACATAGTGGGGTCAGTGCCATACGTGTCCCGAGGAATCTCAAGGAGAGGGAGGGGAAGACCCAGAAAGAGTGGAAAGCGGAGCAGAGATCAACAAGTGGTGACAGATGGTTCACAAGTTATTAAGTAGATAAAGCTTTAAAAGTTTGTTCAGTCGCTTATTTGAGTAAATGGCATAAGACCTTTTACTTATTATACTAAACTGGTATGTAGAATTTATTGCAGAATTTTTCTCTAGTTGTAATTTAGTTTTCAGTTGTAGTGTTTGTCCGTTTTAGTGTAACACAAGTTGGGTCCCTCAACTTTTTCAGGGAATGACTGAGGAAATAATAACAAACACCCCTAACATCACGGTGAATGTGAGGCATTATTGTAAAGCGCTTTGAGCATCTGTTGCAGATGGAAAAGCGCTATATATGTTTTAAAAAATTAAAAGATGCTAATTATCGTTACTAGGTAATACTACTACCTATGGTCATGAAGACTGTAAAGTTGTGTTTGACGTCCTATTTGGTTAACCTCATCAGGGCAATTCTGGAATCCACCTAAATGTGCCACATTTGGTTCAAATCATGTTGAAAATTAAATTCCTTTGTCTTTGCCACAATGAATCCTTGAAGCGCAGGTTTTAGGCAGACATGAACTTGACCTCAGTGACTTTGCACCTGAACCTACTTCTATAAGTGTGTGCCAAGTTTGGTGAAAATTAGAGTGAAAAAAAAAAACCTCAATATTGACCTTTGCTCCCAATGATCTTGACTTTTGCTAAATTTGACCTCACCAGGGCATTTTCACCACCTGCCCACATATGTCTACCATGTTTGGTGCAAACAAGAGGGAAAAACTTTTGGCATCTGAATTACAACGTTTAACATTCACTAAATTTGATTTTGTTTGTGATTTTTTTTTTTTTTTTGCTGAAGAAAAATCTAATTTACGAAATGTGGGCTGTATTTGATGGATATTGGAGCCAAAAACAAAAAGTAAAAAAAAAAAGTCATCATTAAACAAAACAATCCTTTAAGGGAAATTCTGCCAAAGGACCTGGGAACAGGTAAGCAAAAGAAGAACAAAGGACAAAAGAAGTAATCTCACAGACATGAACAGTCACATCCCCACCGCAAACATTCCACAGCCCTCCTTAGAGCATTTGGAAGATTTAAACTTTTTTGCATTATGTTTGTATATATATTTTATTTATTCATATTTTATTTTTTTAATTTAAGTTTTTTTATTGATGTGTAATGATACTGCTGCCGCCGTGACCCGACTGGATAAAGCGGAAGAAAATGGATAGATGGATGGATGATAAATTCAAACTTTCATCTTTACCTTGTGTAATTAGTGACACAAAAACAAAGAGCTAAAAAAAAAGGTTACTTTCAGCAGGTTGGTGTGAAATATGTCAGCATTTCTAAAGAGATCACCCTCAACTGAGGGGTGAAACTGCTGAGTAAACAAAGGTGTCGTCGGTTTGATTCCAGGTTTTCCGTCTCTTCCACATTTCCCGATAATCTCACAATATTGACTGTGTGGACAAAGGGAACGTTCCAATGTCTGCATACGTGTGTGTGTGTGTGTGTGTGTGTATATATATATATATATATATATATATATATATATATAGATAGATAGATAGATAGATATAAATAAAACTAAATTTAATATAGATTACACATCACCTGGAAGCATCAAATCATTCCTCTACAAGTGACCAATCATTAAGATCACATCAGAAAAACTACAATAATCTAAAATAAGTAGAGTCTTCTCAGCAGCTGGAGATCAGGACTAATGAACAGAGTTCCTGTGGTGCTTCAGGAAAGCAGCTGGATGACTTCACGAGCTCTGTGCGCCCTCTGCTGCACGTCTGTGTCCTCTGGCGCTTGTCCCGAGTGTTGGACCACAGCTAAGGACTTCTGCACTGTGGTGTCCCTGGACCCTCCACGGAGTCCCTCCAGGTACTGAAGCAGCACAGAGAACTTCTCATCTGGAATCTGACAAGGCAGCAGTAATATTTAATTATTTTGAAAGGCTGGTGTTCAACCATTTAAAATAGGATAAAAGAAGTCACAGAAGTAACCCCCAAAAATATAAATGTAGGACTTTGTATCTTTTCTATCAAAGGCAACATCTTCGTCTTCAATGGTTATCATCAATTTCCTCCATTAAAAAAAACAAAAGTGGCATCAAACTTTCTGGATAAAGAGGTAAGATAGTGCTGTGGAACACCCAAAATGACATCAAACTCTCACTCGCCAAAAACGTCAGCCAAACATTTTACCTTTTCAGAATCAAACATGTGCTGCAGTAACCACGTCTGTCTGGTCTTCTGAAACTTCCATTCTTTACGGCTCTCAGCCCAGCTGCAAAGAAAAAGCAGTGCAGGCTACAGAAAAAGGCTGCAACATATACATATATACATGATCTTGGCCGCCATTGGTCTGGATTGTGTCCTTCTGCCTGAGGTTGTGTCTCATTTGAAGTTTGGCTGCACTGGCGCCCCACAATTTCTGGTTGGACTACTCTATTTCCTCCATATCCATACATTTTCAGAAAATGGACACAAATTTAGACAAAACTAATGCAGAGTGGAGACTCTACCATCCATATTTAATTGGCCTCCGGCTTGGAAGCTCCCTGTGAGAAGAAGCTGACCTTCCAGTATATAGGCCTGGGTTTGATTACTGGTCACACTACGTGTCTGTGTGCTACAGATACTTCATCTACATGGTCTCAGTCCACCCAGCAGTAAATAGGTACTGGGCTTGGCTGGGGAAGTAACTCACGTCAGACCAGTCCAGAGGAGTCATAGACGCTCACGTGCTTCATGCTACACAATCCGTCTGTAAGTACCAGCACCAATGGCCTTGGGGCCTATAGTAGACTTCCTTCTTTACAGATGCCTGTCGTTGACCAAGGCGAACCAAAATGAAGTCTCTTCTTGCCATCAATAAGCCCAAAGTGTTGTGTGGGCTGCTGAAGAGGAGGTACTGCTGGCCCACCACCACCAGATGGCGCCCTGCTTGGAGTGCGGGCTTCAAGCACTAGAGGGCGCTGAAACCAGTGGAGTGACAGCTGTCACATCATCACCACCAGCTGTCACTCATCTACGTCAACCTCCATAAAAGCCAGACTGCAACTCCACCTCCCCGCCGAGAAATCAGCTACCATTCAGGTAATTTCTCTGCTGTATTCACAACGAATAATAGTCTGATCTCATTTGCAGCCGTTTTCCTGTGACATGTTCCTTATCTGCTGTATTGGCGTTTGGTGTGGACTGCGACGGCTTCGCGTCCCACCCCAACCAGATAAGTGGTTTTCACAGGAGCTGTCTGAGTGTGTTATTGCAGGTGGAGGTTCTCCCTCCTTACTGAACACAGACTGTGGGATTACTGAGTGTGCGAACTCACACTCATCAATACTGTTTCTGTTCTCTGCCAGCAGTACCGGGTCTGACTGCTGAAGACAGTGGCCACCTGGGGCGCAGGGCTTGGCGGCTCCGGTGTTCTTGAGATCCGTTGGTGGTGGAAGCTGTGTGGGATCCGGCTCTTCTTTCGCCAGACATCTTCTATCTTCGAGCCTGCCCACACGTCACCTTGTGTATAATTGACAATCCACATTATTGTTATTGTCTGTACTTCGTTGTGTGATTCACAACATTAAATTGTTACTTTTTGGCTTATCCATTGTCCGTTCATTAACGCCCCCTGTTGTGGGTCCATGTCACGACACCTTCCCAACACAAAGTACCTGCCAAGTTTGGTCAACATCAGATTAAGTGTTCTTATTGCTAAAACTCATATCAAATATAGTTACATAGGGACCAAGGAGATCACAAGACCATGTGCCTCTGGTGGAGTCACTGCTGTTAAGAAAAATGTAATCACATCTGGTGTTATGTGAGCAGTGTTAACTTTCTCAATTCCATTGCAGTGCGTCAGGTTACTGAGTAAACTGGGGACATGATAATTCTGGATCAGACAGAAAATAGTGGTAAAGGTGGTGAGAAACTGAGGTTGAAAACACAAAATATTGAAAGACAGGTATCAATGTTCTAGTGGGGTTACTGTGGAGCTACTGAAGTCCTTTGGGGAGATGCAGCTCCATTATTGGGGCTACTAAAGTCCTTTGGAGATATACAGCTCCATCAATGGGACTACTGAAGTCCTTTGGGTGGGGAGCTACAGCTCCATTATTGGGGCTACTGAAGTCCTTTGGGTGGGGGGCTACAGCTCCATTATTGGGGTTACTGAAGTCCTTTGGGTGGGGGGCTACAGCTCCATTATTGGGGTTACTGAAGTCCTTTGGGGATATACAGCTCCATTATTGGGGATATTGAAGTCTTTGGGGTGGGTAATGGTGTAGTGGTTAAGGTGTTGGGCTTGAGACCAGAAGATCCTCAGTTCAAATCCCAGCCTGACTGGAAAATCACTAAGGGCCCTTGGGCAAGGTCTTTAATCCCCTATTGCTCCCAGTGTGTAGTGAGCGCCTTGTATGGCAGCACCCTATGTCCATAGCGTAAATATCAGAGTAACTTACTGTACATTTCATGCTGAAGTCACTTATTTGATCACTTTTACATCCCGACAGTGTATAACATCCCGGCAGTGCAGCATTGAACTGAACAATGGTAGCCTTAGCTTCACCCGGCACTCTCTGCTTTTTCAGTTCTTGTTTTTTTAAGCGATACTTGTTTGTTTTATTGCATGCCCTTTTGTCTACTCCTACTGTTCTATGCTGTGACGTGACACTTAAATTTCCCCCATTGAGGAATGAATAAAGCCTTTTCTTATCTTATCTTACCCTCACATGCAGATGGAAAAGCGCTATATAAATGCAGTCCATTTATACAGCTCCATTATTGGGGCTACTAAAGTCCTTTGGGGGGCTACAGCTCCATTATTAATATCTCCAAGGATGGAAGTCAAGATGTAAATTTATTGAAAATATTTTAGGCTTTGAATCCAGATCTTGGAGGACCAAGCCACCTTTTATAAGATTTTCTAGTTAAATATAGAAATTGTTTAATGCACTTCTTAAGCAGAGCCTACCCTTGGTGCTGGTTGACGATTGTAACAGCAGTACTGTACTATTACACAAAAACTACCCTGTGAATTAACTACGTATCTCGACTTCGATGTAAATAACGATGCAACAATACTGTGTGCAGTGCTTTTGAACCTGCTAATATTTTCTTTGTCTGCAGGAACATCTCTCACCAGGTGAGGTAATCTAAGGCCTGCTGAGGTGCAGTGGGACCGGATGCCTCGGCACTCTTGAAGGTCTTTCCCTCAGCTTTGAGCTTTTTCTTTTCTTCCTTTTTAAGGATTTTCTTCAACTTCCTCTCAAAGACTCGTCGCTCCTCTGGGCTCAGGTCCTCCACTCCATCCTGTTCGTGTGCCGCCTCAGAGCATGTGGGTGGCTCTGAAGTCTACCAAACCGAAGAAAAAAAACAAATGGGAGTCACCCACACCAACACTAACTTACTCTGTACAGCCTCATCAGTTTCAGTGTTATGCATCCTGATTAGATTTGTGTATGCTTAACAACAACAACAACAATAATAATAATAATAATAATAATAATAATAATTTCACCCTCAGACAATTTTGACTGGTTACCACCAAAGGGAGCAAAACAACACTACACAAAAATGTACGATTACTTTCCCTGCGTGACAGCTTTAGTCAGGTAGGGTCAAAAATTTGAAACACTCCAATCATGTTGTAAAGTATACCACATTATTTGTCTCATTGTAAAGATTCTAAAAATATACAGTTTGTAGCATCTCTTATTGAACATTATGGAGTTACAGAGTAAAAACTGTAAAAATAGCAACAAAAAAAGGACCCATTTCAGTTTGTATACATGGCTTAAAAATTATAATTGCACCAATTCTGATAAAAAAAAAAAAAAAGTTATGCAAATTACTGGTTGAGCCAATGGGATTTAAAAAAAGAATAGTTTTGACTATTTTAAATGCTTAGTCTCTATAGGAAAGGGCAAATAAAGTCAACGTGCATTGAATTCTGTAACATTTTACAACATAATGTAAGGATAAGTCTAACAGATGGTGCAGTGTTCCTTTTATAACTTTTATTAGCTCAAGCAATAATTTGCACCCCTTTTTAAACAAAAAAGGAGGAACTATCATTTTTGATGCCCGTACAAAAGTGAAAATGGCCTTTATAAACATTTTAGCATTTGTTTTTCTTCCTGTATATTGCACAAACTACACCTTTGTGAAATCCGTATTACCAAGAAATATAAGATACTGGTACTTTTCAACATAACGGAAGTATTTTAAACTTTTTACCTCTGTGCAATCCTAAACTGACCCCTACCTGTCGATAGCTATCCTTTCCATAAGTCTATCATATATTTTTTATGACACACAAAAACAAGAGCAATCGTAGATTTCTAACGTCCGCCAAGGGTTGACGAGGACTCAAAAAAGAAAAAAAAAAGCTATGTGATTCACATCGTAACTTGGACTTTACCTGGATCCGGATTCCACAACACAATGCAATAATTGCATACTGATCCAGAATGGTCCGCCTGATCAAGATGTGGCAATGTGATATTTAATTCACAAGCTGAAACAAAATAGTGTCTTCTTGATCTTGGTTTTATATCGTCGTATCTTTCTGCTGCAGAACCTGCATATTGATCCGGCTCACTCCCAACAAATCCTAAGCCATCCAGATCCCTTCCAAAATTTAATGGAGTCTTCCATGGCCTAATGCCTATCTGTGGTGAAAGTTTCATAAAAATCCATGCAGTAGTTTTGACGTAATCCTTAAAAGTCTATAAAGTGAAATCCTGATCCAGAATCCACATCACCTCCAAAATTTAAGAGTCTTCCAAGCCCTAACACCAATGTGTGGTGAAAATCCGTTAACCTGTTTTGACGTAATCCTTCAAAGCCTATAGAAAATGAAATCTTGATGAGAATCCGGATCACCTCCAAAATTCAGTGGAGTCTTCCATGGCCTAATACTAGGGGAGCTACGACCACTACCTTTGCACCCACCCCCAAGGACTAAACCAAACCAACTTTTTTAGGTTCCTTAGATGACCCCAAAACACAATCAGGATGTTTCCAAAAATAAAAACTGGCCTCAAGCCAGTTATCCAAGATGGTGTCCAAGATGGCCGCCAAAATAGGGTTTTTGACTAAAACACCTATAAACAACATATAAACAACTTAAATATCACAGAGATTTAATGATAAGGGTCTGACGACCATTTTGGATCTTAAACCCATGAATGAATTTAATTTAGGCACAAATGAGTTTGCTGTGACCTGTAATGGTCTTGCCATTGAATCTCTGTGATATTTAAGTTGTTTATATGTTGTTTAAAGGTGTTGTATTTAGTGAAAAACCCTATTCTGGTGGCCATCTTGGACGCCATCTTGGATAACTGGCTTGAGGCGGTTTATTTTTGGGAACATCCTGATTGTGTTTTGGGGTCATCTAAGGAACATAAAAAAGTCAGTTTGGTTTAGTCCGGGGGGGGGGGGTTCAAAGGTAATGGCCGGCGCTCCCCCAGTATAATATCTACCTGTGGTGAAAATTTCATCAAAACATACAGCAGTTTTGACGTAATCCTGCTAACAGACAGACAAATAAATAAATAAATGCAAATGATTTTATTAAATCTTTGGCGGATGTAAAGACAACATGGTACTGAATTCATATTTAGCTCAAGGAAGAGTAAATTGCCACATTTGATTTGCAGTGGCTGCAGAAACTTTCTTGTATTTTGTCTACAAAAGCAAACACCAGCTGCACTTTTTTTGGGGGGGTGATCATTTCCTGTTGCTGTTTCCTGTTCTTATATTTGTACGGTATTATGAGGTCAGCATCACACGTGTATCTTCCGTCTTATAAAGTTGACTGTGTTGCATGCAGCCACAATACGATCTTGTAATTAACCAGCTTTTTTTGTTGTTGTTTTTTGCATTCATACATACATCTGAAACCATACAGTCAAAATTTCAGCACTGCAGTTATTTTTGAAACAGGACAAGATGATTAATATGCACTTTTTCTGCAAAAACAGAATTGGGTTCCAAAGGCAATAAAAAAAAAAAAATTAAACAACTTGCTGCCAAATTGATAATGAACCACACTGAAGTCCATTTACGGCTGCAGCAGAGAACTCAAAAAGTTGCGTTTGACTCTCTAGAGGAACTTGCACAAGGGACACAGTGTGCGTCCTGATTTAACTGCAGATGGTCTGCATGGCGATTTGAAAGAAAAAAAAAAAAAAAACTTCAGAGAGGGAGGGCAGGAAAAGATTTCGATCACATGGTTAGAAAGTCATTCTGAGAGCGTGCTGGTGGGTTTGTGCTGCCCACGGAAATATAAAACTTCACAGCGCAGTTACGCCCAAGCGAATGAGCAGTTTTTGGAGCTTTGCATCAATCAGCAGCGTCGTACTGACAGATACAAAACAGAAGGCGAGCGAGTGAAGAAAGTAAAAATGGTAAGTGGAACCATACTTTTTTTTTTTCAGAGCAGGCAGTTCCTCAAATAGGTGTCAGATAAAGATGATGTCAAATGAAAAGTTTCACTGTGTCTACCATGGAGAAATGTATTTTCTTCAGGTTTATTGAGTGAATTTATGAATAAAATGCATCAACCCAATTCACAATTCATAATAGCTGTTCTAACAGACAAATTAAACCCTTCCAGAAATTATGTTTATCTCAGTTCACACCTGATGATGTGGAGTTGAAGATAAAAAGATCTGAAGCATAAGTCTTTTTTACCCTTTCCAGGAAAATCCAACTGCGACTCCGTTAACCAGCACCGCCGCCGCACCATTTCCCATCAACTCCACATCACGGGCGCCTTCGATCTCTATCTTAGACATCATTGCAGCCAACGACATCACCTCCAGAGCGAACTACTTCTACGCCTTCATCGCTGGGTTGGGCTTGGTGGCTGCATGTTTCCTGTTCTACAGCTTCGCCGTGAGCTACAGAGCTCAGCGGTGGCTGGCGTGGCTCGACAGCCTGCTGTGGGCGTTCTGTGGCTTCCAGCTGCTGCTCCTGTTCCTCTCACTCTCCGCCGTAGCCCACAGACCCAGCTACCTCATCACCACGGCTTTGGGCTGCGTCATGCTCTCCTTCACAGTCAACGTGGCCTTGCTGTGCGGCCTGTTCATCCTAGTTCTCGTGGACTACGTTCTAACCTTTGACCCGCCGTCCCACGCCCTGCTGAGGAAGCCGGGGGTCTGTGCGGCTCTCGTGAGCCTCGCCTCTGTTGTGTCTTCTCTGCTGTTGGCTAGTTTTCGAGGACCCAGACATGATCTGGGGACTATGGGCCCCTGCTTTATAGATCCGGTCCGTGCTGGCCTCTTGTATGCGGCCGCAAAGTTCATCCTGGCTTTCCTGACTCCCTATCTTCTCCAGGTGGGACTTCTGATTGCCAGTTGCGTCCGCCAGTGGAAATCTAATGGATGTTTTCTCTCCGGATCCGAGGAGGGTCCCATGTTCCTGACCGTCACTGGGGTCATGTGTGTCTGCCACCTCTTCTACAGCGTGGCGCTGGTGAGAGGAGCGCATTTAGAAAAGGACGGAGCACTGAGCCCCCGTGAGGGAGCATTTCTGAGCGTGGCTGAGTTTGTCTTCTTCTCAGGCAGCAGCGTGAGCCTTGTGCTCGTGCTGCTCATGCACAGAACGTGCCGAGACAATCTATTTGGAATGTTCAGGCAGCTGAAGGACTGCTGTCAAAGATCAGGACGCACACAGACCAACAGAAACATCATAGCTCCCCAAATTGAGATCACAGACACCCTGCAGGACTACGAGTTATAGGGGTCAAAAACAAATCGTGCTGATGGTGCATCTAACGGAACTTAATCTCATTTACATGTTTGTGAGTTATGACACCTTAAGGTGGTGTCTATACTGCTTCATCTTGTGTGTATTAGTCCATGGGCCAAGCAGAATCCATCCCCAGTGTACCATGACCTACACAAAAATGTATGATAACATCCAAGGGCGGTAGTTATAGCCAGGTAGGGGCCAATGAAGAATTACACAGAGGTCCAAATTTTAAAATGCTCCAGTTCTGTTAAAAACTATACTACATTATTTGTCTGATCATAATGATTCCAAAAAGGTATACTATCTATGACTGAATGTTCTGGAGTTACGGGGTAAAACAACACAAATGGTGACAAAGGTCAGTGTCAGTTTGTACAGGAGTCAAAAGTTAAAGTTGCTCCAATTTCAGTAATAAATGATGCAAATTATTGTTTAGGTTAATAGGGTTCTAAAAAGGAATAGTTCACACCATCTGTCATGAAAATTCAGTAAGGTATGTCTTCTATAATACTTCCAATTCTAAGGTAGAACTCTACTAGTGTGTACTAAGGTATATCTAAATATCTAAAAAAAAAAAAAAACAGTAGAGTAGAGCCACTTAGGTGCCTGGTCTTGAGAACCAGGGATGGTAGTTTGAAAGGGTTTTTTAACCCACGGGAACGCTCCCTACCCACCCAAGCGGCTCAAGAAAAAGGACATCATGACATCATTGGGTAAGTGATATTTACACAATAAGGGCAATAAACAACATATACAAGAAATATAGTTACTACATAATATTACAGAAGATAGCTTTTCAAAACCTAAATATTAATACAGGAGAAGATTGTAGTATACGTATACCTAGTCTGTAGACTTGTAGTAAAATTAAATTATAGCTAGTAGGCTAAGCTATCATGTTACAGGGTAACATGTCATAGAATCCAATGTACATTGACCTTGTTTGACCTTTACTTTGGAAACTAAACATTCAACACAGTCAAAACTATTTAATTTATTAATTATTTTATTTCAACCAATAACTTGCATAATTTTTTAATGAAATTGGAGCAACTTTAACTTTTGACCCCTGTACAAACTGAAGCTGACCTTTGTCACCATTTTTTGATGTTTTAACCCCAAAACACCAGAACATTCAGTCATAGATTGTCCAAACTACTCCTTTTTGGAATCATTATGATCAGACAAATAATGTGGTATAGTTTTCAACATGAATGAAGCATTTTTACATTTTGACCTCTGTTATTCTTCATTGACCCCTACCTGGCTACAGCTGCCACCCTGGGATGGTAATCAAACATATCTGTGTAGGCCGCGGTACACTGAGCCTGGATTCTAAGTGTCTTTTGTCACCTTCCGTGGTACCGATTAGGTCAAAACTGATGACTGGCTCATAGACTATGCGTGGTGCATCATCATTTGTACAGTCTATAATAGAAGAAAGCTTACAAAGTATACTTTTCATATGCAATTTCAAACTACTATGCAGTGCATTTGTGGCTGAGGTGTTAAAGGGGTCATATTCCATACATTTTCAGCAAGCTAATATAAGACTCGTGATTGAAGAGAAAAATACACAAAACACTGTTTTAATGCATCCTTAAACAAAACAACAAAACAAACAACAACAACAAAAAAACATTTATTCTGTGCCTGTTATTGCTTTAAATGGAAATGAGCTGCTTCTTTCCCACCAGACTATTTTTGGAGAAGGTGTATACTTCCAGCTTTCACCCACAGGACATGTAGGTGTGTACCATAGCTGAGCCCCGTGTGTGTATCACACAGAGCACGCGGGAGTCCTGATATGGACTTCTGTAACCTATGTCACAGGAGTGTAAAACAAGCTATTTCATAGCTACATTTAGCTTATAGCAGGAGAATTCATTCAATTCATGCACAAGAATAGAATTGGACTTTGAGGTTGTTCAACATAAAACTCCAAATATGTGCAACTGGATAAGGCAGAAAAAAAAAAGGAAAAAGACAAGGACACGCCCACGTTTCACCTGCTTTCTGCGGGATAGATGGTTACTTTTAATAGGTGGGGACAGACTGGGTGTCAGCCTGGGTGGTTGCCATCCAGGAGCCAAAGTAATTCTGGTGAACAAATTGGTGGTGGTGGTGGTGGTGGGTGGGTGGGGGGTCTAGAGACACTCAGTTTGTACAAATGCAATTTGCACAAAAGAGACCACTGAGACAAAATGTCTGGAAAACACATGGCGACTCCCAGAATGAAAGGAAAGATTTCATCTGGAAAAATAAAAGTCACGCTGTCAATTCAATCCAGATGTAAAAGAACCAACAGCGACATTCTTTATGTGGGAAGGGGGGCACACTACTAAAAATTTCCACCTACTCTGAAGAGACAGCACATTTCTTGGAATAGCTGACCTGCACGGATCAGCTCAGCCCGAGGAGCAAACACCCAGAGACCAGCCAGAAATGACAACAGGAGCTGGGCTGCAAAGGATGGTAACGACACGCGAGAGATGACGTGCACTGATTCACCACAGGGATACCGCTTCCACTGACGAAAACCCAAAGCTATAAAACTGATGTAAAATGTTGTTCCCGATACATTAAACGGCACAAGAGACAATGTACGCCCTCAAATGGGCATGAACTTTTTTTAAAACAAATGAAGAGTTCAGATGCAAAACTCATTGATGAAAGTCTGTTCATTTCCGAATATGTTTTCCTTTAAATCTCCGTTTTCAACTGCATTTTTCTCCATTAAAAAAAAAAAAAAAACACTTACTGAGTTTTGCATCTGAACTCTTCTAATGCAACTAAAGAAACCGATAACCTGAACCTCCCCATCTTTCCGCCCTGTTTTGTGTAAATACGCCATCGAGTGCCATTACCAGCATGTTCCAAATTCCCATATTTATGTATTTTAACATTCTACACTAAGACGGCACCGTCACACCTCAGGTCTCAAAAATGGACTCATGTTACCCAAAATGGATAAAGTCCACAAAAGAACACAGTGTCTATTTAATTGGCCTCAATATTCCAGAATACACTCATAAAACAGTGAAATAAATTGAAAAAACCTTCTTAAATGTTTGCCACAAACAAAGAGTTCACATGTGTGTTTGTGTGTGCACACACCTGCATTGTGTTGTGAGCGGCGGGAGGAACCACAACATTTCCACGGATTTACTGCGACACCTGCTTTTAAAGCTACCAGTCAATGACAGCCGGGATGCCAACAGTCAAAACCGCTGCCAGCAAACGTAGGTAAGTTTCAGACATTTTCTCTTTTTATTTCTTATTGTGTGCAATTTTGTGCTTGAGAGTTCACTGAAAAGTTTCCAAATAAATGGCGACATGCATGTGAAATGTGACGCAATCAGTCGTGTTGGACCAGCATCTCTAGTTTCTGGCAAACGTAGAAAACTTGTTGCATTAATATAGCAGACTGTAAACGGTTAGATTTGTAATGATACACTGCAGTTATAGAGGGGTTTTTTTTAAAGGATAATTTATTACACATGTGGACATATTAAATATTGTTCACAATCAAGCCTCTGAACACTCTGCTCACGTTAAACCAATACATCATTTTCTACATTCTCTATAGGAAGGAATTAAAGAGCAGCTCCGTCTGCTGCCTCTATGACCCAGACTGGATAAACTGACTTATTTTTTTTTTAAGTAAATAAATGAATGAATTACTCCACCCCCCATCATGAACTTTGACATAATTTGGTAATCCCTTGTATTTCTATGGAACCCCGTAACGTAGTCATACATGCACCAACATCACTATAAGGTTTACTGGAAGCACTAAAGTGATGCTAAAGCTATACTAAAGGTAGTGCTACGGTTATTGTTGCGCATTTCACATGGTTCAAATCCAGCACATTATGTAATCAAACCACACGCCAGATCATATTCTTGGGCAGTGATGATCTTCACGCGCCAGTTTGTCAAGGTTACACACCATAAGAACAGGACTCTTCTCTTGAAACGTAAACCCTACCTCTTTCCTTTTTGAAAAAGCTTATAGTTAGGGCTGGATCAGGTGACCCTGAACCATCCCTTAGTTATGCTGCTATAGACTTAGACTGCTGGGGGGTTTCCCATGATGCACCCAGTGTTTCTTTTTATTCACCTCTTTTTGCTCTGTATGCACCACTCTGCTTTTAATCATTGGTGATTGATCTCTGCTCTCTTCCACAGCATGTCTTTTTCCTGACTCTCTCCCCTCAGCCCCAACCAGTCCCAGCAGAAGACTGCCCCTCCCTGAGCCTGGTTCTGCTGGAGGATTCTTCCTGTTAAAAGGGAGTTTTCCTTCCCACTGTTGCCAAGTGCTTGCTCATAGGGGGTCGTTTTGACCGTTGGGGTTTTTCTGTAATTATTGTATGGCTTTTGCCTTACAATATAAAGCGCCTTGGGGCGACTGTTTGTTGTGATTTGGCGCTATATAAATAAAACTGATTTGATTTGATTTCTTCTGTCTAGAACCAATAATGACATTTACCCTCCTACCCAAGAAGAACAGAGACCACGAAGAGAAAACACAGACTCCAAAGTGGCTAAATCCTTAATCAAGCCAAAAACTATGGCAGAGCAGTGGTTAGACGACACGAACGCCAGCTCACAACAAGTATAACATGGAAAGGACAATGTCTGTGGACTATGCAGTTGTCTCTGGGAGTAACTTCACTGCACAGCTGAATGACACACTGGTGGGCATTTCCTGGCGACTGAAGGCGGTGCTGGAGAATTGGCAGCCGTACACCATCAGTCTCTTCCTCTCCTGCTTCTATGCAATATTCGTGTTCCCCGTCGGATTTTTTGGGAACACTCTCATCCTTGTGGTCAACCTGAACCACAGGAGTCGCCTGACAGCATCAGACCTCTACTTTGTGAACCTGGCCGTGGCTGACCTCATCCTCGTGGCTGACTCTCTGATTGAGGTGTTCAACCTGAAGCGGGGCTACTACGACACGCTGGCACTCTGCACCTTAATGGCGCTTTTCCAGCAGGTCAACATGTACAGCAGCATCTTCTTCTTGACCTGGATGAGCTACGATCGTTGTGTTGCGCTGACTAACTCCATAGGTCGCAGAGTGTCGCACGCGCGCCGCAACTGCTGCCTGATCTGGGTGTGGTCATGTGTTCTCACCTTGCTGCCATTTGCTGTAGCGCAAGCACAGCACGCCGGAGAACTCAACTTCTGCTTTGCCAATATGACCCAGATTCGGTGGCTGGAGGTTATAGTTGGGTTTTTGCTGCCTTTCTGCATCCTTGGCTTGTGCTACTGGAAGATCGCGCAGGTGCTTGTGCGCAGCCAGCGGGAACACACGGTGCAGCAGAGGCCTCGCAGGCAGAAAGCCTTGCGACTGATCTCAGCAGCTGTGCTGGTTTTTTTCCTCTGCTGGCTGCCGGAGAACATGTTTGTAAGTGTTCACCTTGTGAGAGGCGACGCAGAAGGCAGCACGCTGTGGGAGGACTACCCGCTGACAGGCCACGCCGTCAGGCTAGCCGCCTTCTCGAACAGCTGCCTGAACCCACTAATCTACAGCTTCCTTGGGGAGACATTCCGGAAGAAACTGAAACTTTTCCTGCAGCGGAAAGTCAGACGGAACAGACTCTACAAAACTGCTTCAGCAAAATGTACCTATTTAGCAGTTGCAAAGACGTGCATATCCATGCATCATTTGAAGAGCCAACTCAGTCCACACCTTTGTGCCAGCGCATTCTCCCATAAACTATCATCCTCCTCCCAGAACAATGACCACCTGCACGCTGGAAGTCACACGGTTAATAAACTTTTGCTTTATGAATGTAAAAGACTCAAACCAACTGCCACACATTACGAGAAACATCTCAGTGGTGACAGTTATTGGAATTGTGAAGAGGAAGTCTGAAAAGTACATTCAAATTTATAACAGGTATAATGCCATCTGGAATATACTATGAAACTATTTTGACATTTATAGTGATAATAAATCCAAATCTACAATTTACATGTCAAATCTTAATTAGGTGACTGAATGAGAACATTTCTAATCTTTAATAGCAAAATCTAAAATGTATTTTTGAAACACTGCAGGCACCTTGATTTTACCAGGAAAAAAATATACACAAGATTCTTATTATTTTTTCTATGTGAAGCAACATACGAGTAAATTGGCAGCGGTGATGAAATTACATCATACAGTGCATTCGGAAAGTATTCACGGTGCCTCACTTTTTCCACATTTTGATATGTTACAGGCTTATTCCATAATGGAGTATATTCATTTTCCCCTCAAAATTCTACTCACAACATCCCATAATGACAACATGAAAAAAAATTTCTGCAAATTTAATAAAAATAAAGAACTAAGAAATCATGTTTACATAAGTATTCACAGCCTTTACTCAGTACTTTCTTGATGCACCTTTGGCAACAATTACAGCCTCAAGTGTTCTTGAATATGATGGCACAAGCTTGGTGCACCTATCTTTGGGCAGTTTTTCCCATTCCTCTTTGCAGCACCTCTCAAGCTCCATCAGGTTGGATGGGGAGCATCAGTGCTCCGCCATTTTCAGATCTCTCCAGAGATGTTCAATCACATTCAGGTCTGGGCTCTGGCTGGGCCACTCAAGGACAGTCACAGAGTTGTTCTGAAGCCACTCCTTTGATATCTTGGCTGTGTGTTTAGGGTCATTGTCCTCCTGAAAGATAAACTGTCACCCCAGTCTGTGGCCAAGAGCCCTCAGGAGAAAGGTTTCCATCCAGGATATCTCTGTACATTGCTGTATTCATCTTTCCCTCACTCCTGACTCGTCTCCCAGTTCTTGCTGCTGAAAAAAATCCCCACAGCATGATGCTGCCACCACCATGCTTCACTGTAGAGATGCTGCCTGGTTTCCACCAAACATGATGCCTGGCATTCACGCCAAAGAGTTCAGTCTTTGTCTCATCAGACCAGGGAATTTTGTTTCTCATGGTCTGAGAGTCCTTCAAGGACCTTTTGGAAAACTTCAGGTGGGCTGCCATGTGCCTTTTACTAAGGAGTGGCTTTCGTCTGGCCACTCTACCGTACAGGACTGAATGGTAGATTGCTGCAGAGATGGTTGTCCTTCTGGAAGGTTCTCCTCTCTCCAGAGGAATGCTGGAGCTCTGACGGAGTGACCATTGGGTTCTTGGTCACCTCCTTGACTAAGACCCTTCTCCCCCGATCCCTCAGTTTTCTAAGAAGAGTCCTGGTGGATCCAAATTTCTTCCATTTACGGATGATGGAGGCCACTGTGATCACTGGGGCCTTCAAAGCAGCAGAAATGTTTCTGTACCCTTCCCCAGATTTGTGCATTGAGACAATCCTGTTTCAGAGATCTGCAGACAATTCCTTTGACTTCATGTTTAGTTTGTGCTCTGACATACACTGTTAACTGTGGGACCTTGTATGTAGACAGACATGTGCTTTTCCAAATCATGTCCAATCACCTGAATTTACCCCAGGTGTACTAAAATTATGCTATAGAAACATCTCAAGGATGGTAAGTGGAAACAGGACACACCTGAGCTCAATTTTGAGCTTCATGACAAAGGCTGTGAATACTTATGTACATGTGATTTCTTAGATTTAAATTTTTAACAAATTTTCCAAAATCTCAAAAAAAAAAAAATTAAAAATTCACATTGTCATTATGGGGTATTGTGTTTGGAATTTGGAAAAAAAAAGTGTCCATTTTGGAATATATATATATATATATATATATATATATATATATATATATATATATATATATATATATATATATATATATATATTTTTTTTTTTCCCCCCCTTGGCCTGGAAGGGGATCTCGTTAGCCTGGGTTCTGGTGTTGAAGGTACTGTGCAATACATATTGTGGCACACTGACACAATGGTGATGAATATGACACCGGTGTACTGCTCAACCCACAATTTATACAAAGGAAAAACACAGTAGATAACATTCTTACCTCAGTTTTGTTTCTCTTCATCTTCTCTTTGTTGGTCCTCTGGTCATTTTTCTGTTTTTTATTATCACCTGTTTTGACTGTTTCCTGTGGAATTTGCACTGGAGACTCCTGGTGGAAATAAAGGTTTTTGGGGTTTTTTTTGCAGTCAGACTGGAATAAACTGATGTCACAAACTGATTTTTGGGGAGTGGGGGTGCTACTCACCTCTATTTCAGTCTTTTTCCTTTTATTTTTCAAAGTTTTGACTATTATTTCATCCGTGCACACCTCGCTATCATTTGAAGTCTTCTTCCTTTTAGGGCTCCTCCCTTTTGAGTCTGATTTCAACAATTTGTCTTTAGCCATTGAGATGCCTTACCCCTACAAAGGTTAAAAAAAAGGACAAAATACATTAAAACAGATAAACCTCAGACACAGAGGAAAACAAAGATTTTTTTTCACAATTCACGTGCTGTGGAAGCATTTCATGACATCACCACCCCTGTGATACACCATAACAACAGGAACACATGACATAGTACAACCGAATATCAAGTCTTACTAAGACCGCACTTGTATTTCTTACCTCTCAGCAACGTGTACTCCAAAATCCAAATATTTCACCAGAGGAACATTAAACATATTGACGCAAGCACAAGATGGTATGTCGTGCACGTTCCCTCAAAGTGGACACATACAGGAATAATTATTATTTGACTACTACAAGTCAATCTGTGGGGTGGGCTGCCTATAGTTGTTTGGTACTGAAAGGTTGGACAGGTTCTTTCCTTAAGTGTGGCTGAGTGCTAGACAGCAAACCCCCAATCTGCCCCCCCATTCGACCCCACGTGATAAATAAAAAAGTAAACCAAACTCCATGCTAAACGTCTCAGTTCCCAGAGTCTGGTCAGGTCAGGTCTGGAAGCATGGCACGGTGTCCTGTATTGCTGCATCAACCACACTACAGAGCCACCTTGGGCAACCGATGGATCACCACCTCTCAAACGTTAACATCATCTACTGCAGAAAGGTGATACATCGGCATCTCCTTGCCGTTCTCCAGCCGCTGGGATCCTCCGCATTGAGGTAACTGCATGCTGGATCACGCACAGAGTAATGCACCACATGACCACCAAGTAGCACCCGATATTCCCTCACAATGCAAGTGATATTACTCATCTGAGCCCCCAAAGCAAGCCATTCCATTGTCAAGAAGTTATTCCATCAGTATCCACAGATCCTCCAAAGAGACATAATACCAGAAATATCAAGTCGTCACATTAGGTCACAAACATACAGTGAGACAGGAAGC